>NW_024875373.1:0-1958 GCF_018340385.1 Cyprinus carpio
GCGCGTGAGTTTTGAGCGGCTTTCTTGGCTGTATGTGGAATCAAGTATCTACCGCAGGCTGAACTGCTCAGGCTGGGAAGAGCTGCAGCTGTAAGACCTTCGGGATTGTGCTTGGAATACTTACAGTATAATGTCAGCATCTCGAATGAATAGTGCTGTGGTGATCTTTTTTGGATGGCGCTAGAGAAAGTGAAACAGGTGTGGTGGGAAAAATGGAAATTTCTATTCAGGACATGCTTACGTGCAGCATCTTCCTCTAGTCCAACTCCTGCAAAAAAAGATAATTTTGTCCAGCTTTCCCCGCTTATAAAAAGATGACTGTGAGTTGATAAAGCAGGAAATTGTTCCTGACATGTGGAAAAAAATTGTTTCACATTAAATGAGGAAAGTTCCGCTAGGCTGTAGAAAGTCCTCCTATTACACTAAAACCGTAGTCTCTTTTAAGACGGTAAAATCTTTATGGTTCACTTAAAAAGTGGAAGCCGGTGGGGATCTAAAGTTTGGCATCTCAAATTAAAAGTGATGTGGCTTTTAGATCTTTATGTTGTGTATGCAAGTTCTGAGAATATGGAAATGCTTTAAGGGTGTGGATCAGAGAGAGAGCCATTCGTAGTTCGATGGTCGGGTACAGGCTGGCGGATGACAGCACTCATGTCGAGGCTGATGAAGAAGGTTGTAGATGCGGTTGTCAGTGGTTCGGCTGAGCTGATCAGGCTGAAGGTCGTCTGTTGTACCAGAGGCAGGGCGAGTACTGCTGCAGAGGAAACCCGAGCTGATAGAGAGGAGGAAAGCAGTGATTGATGCTGTTAAAGCAGCTAAGCGGGTGACTGGCGAAGAAAGACAAGTATTACACACAGATTATGTGGAAGAGATGAAAGCACTGGTTAAAGACACCTTCCTGTTTAATGGAGAAAGAAACAACAAAGCAAATGACTGAGGAATATGAAACGTCCCCAACCCCCTGACAGTTGAAGCCAGACCAGATCGAGGGCCGTGTGATGGCAGTGAAGTGATGGTTGAAATAGTAGGTCCTGATGTAAGAGTCTGAATCCGACCGAGAACTCAAGGAAATTGAAGAGGAGAAAGGAATCCACGTAGTGCATATTCTTTTGATAAAGATCAAAATCTTTTTACTACAAAGAGTCAAACAAAATTGTGAAACTGAATGTGCAGGTTACAGACTCTTTTCCTGATCGTAAAACTGTTTGTTGTAGTTCTGTTGTGATGTTGATGAGGATTGAGGGGTGAAGAAAAGTTCACCAGTTCAAGACGTACTATAGATTAAGGAAAATTATTGCTAAACTAAGATCAGAACTTCCAGGCAGCGGGATGGGCTTTGAAACAATGTAGTTCTCTCTGTCTTTACAATGTTGAAAGCTGCTTTTGTGTGTAATCCTTTCTCATTCTTCTTGATGAGATCGGATGTGTTGAGGAATAAGGCTGTCCCTCAATATTAAGGGAGGCAATGCGAGATGCTTATCTAAAGGGCATTGTTTATTTGAATTAATAAGACAAAAGAACATTGATGCTGATGTTTATTCAGGAGAAAAACAGTGATGTGTTACACTTGAAATCGATTTGGAGGAGAGGAAAGCTGGAAATGGGGGTGGTGAGGTATTAGCTTCTCACATGAGTTCCATTTTGGAAGAGGGGTAGCTGTGCTTTTGCTACATTTCACTCCTGTTTTCTTTTGAAGTGAAGCAAGAAATTGCTGGTAGACTAATTTTTAATAAGTACAGGTTTGAAAAATTTAATGTGGTGTTTATTAATGTATATGCCCCTAATAGTGGTAATGAGAGAGTTTGTTTTCTTAATAATCTTAATGAAATTTTGCAGAGCTGTAATTCAGATGAATATGTGTTTTTAGGTGGGGATTTTAATTGTACTGAGAATTGTGTACTAGATCGAAATCATGTTGAACCCCATACAGCTTCCAGTCGTACCATGCGCACCTTGAT
>NW_024875374.1:0-1745 GCF_018340385.1 Cyprinus carpio
GAAAAATGCATTATGCGATTGTGATAACTTGTAATAACTGATAATATTTATATTTTAGTAAAATATTTTTTTAAATGTAGGATTAATATTCTACATATTTTTTTTTTCCCAGGAGTACAGAAGTGTCACCATGAGCTCCCGACCTCCTGACCTCTCTGTGGCTCAGCTGTTTTAGGACTTTTTCAGAACTACATCTTTTTTGGTCACCACAATCAGGATGTTCAGTGGGGATTCATCGGTGGATTCCACCTATGGAAAAGTTTAGGCTGGGAGTGTGTTGTCATACCAGCAGAAACAATCTGCATCATTACTCACCATCATGATGCCCCATCACCACCACATCTACCGCCTAGTTTACAGCCTTGATGCACATCTGTCTGCTTGTTTTGACCATAGACATATTTTGTTTTAATATCTAACCAACACGTTTGTGCAGGAAATGTAACAATTTATATTGACATGTTTACATTATCTACATTTGTACAAATAAATGCAAATTATCCGTTTAATTAATATATATATATTCTATTTGTATATTTATATATTAGAGAGAGTGAAAGTAGCCAGAAAGGGTATTAAGGGGAATAAAAAAAAAAAGTCTGTCTCTCTAGTGTATACTCTAGGAAATACTTTACTTGCACATAAAGGAAACCATAATCACTAATGTCTACACTGGGCAGGCGGGACTGGACAAATCCCCCTTCAGTAAAATCATTCCTCGTTCTGTTATTTTTGGCGTAGTCCAAGCTCTTTTGCAACAACGGTTTAGCGTATGGTGTGACATGGTGTTACATTAAAAAAAACCAGAGTTCTACTGATTCATTTGCTTTTTTCACATATGTCTCCGCGAACGCACGGTGCTATCTGGGGTGAAATATTAATACAATTTAGAATAAATTTAAAATTATTTTTCTTAAGGAATATATTTTAAAATGTAACACATTCCTGTGATTCAAAGCTGAATTTTCTGCATCATTATTCCAGTCTTCAGTGTCACAAGATCTTTTTCAAAAGAAAACAATAGTGTAACAGTTAAAATTCGAATAACAGTAAGTTAGTTTTTGCTCTGATAGACCAAATTTATTTATTAATGTCAGTGATATGTCCAGCGGTTTCCTGAATAGTTATGATTAATGAGAAATGAAACAATGTTACCATTTGAGTGTTATTTTGTAAATTCCTACTCCTATTGCACAAAAATAAATAATCAAGAATGAAAAGAATAAACTAAAACTGACCAGAGAGAGAATTCTGGGAATGTTTGCAAAAAATAACCTAAAAAATAACCATGAGGGAACTTTTCTCTATAAGGTTATTTTTGGGTTATTACAAAAAAAAATAACTTTTTCACCACTACAGCGTTTTTTGGGCGTTTATTTTATAGAGCCAGAAAAAATAACCTAAAAAATAACCATAAGGGAACGTTCTCTATAGGTTATTTTTAGGTTATTTTTTAAAATAACCACCCTGCAAACGTTTTTCTCTTTTTGAACGCATTTTCTGAGTGAAAGTTGCAAAAAAAAATAACCCAAAAGAAACTATATAAATGCTTCTCTATTATGTTCTTTCTTAGGTTATTTAAAAAAATAACCATCCTGGAACCTTCCGGAATCAAAGTATTATTTTTATGGTTTTGGAAAAAATAACCTAAAAAGAACGCTTCCCCTAACGTTATTTTTTTTGCCTTTTTTTCTAAATAACCAAACGGGAACCAAAACTAACGTTAGGGAACGTTCTGTGTTTGC
>NW_024875375.1:0-1498 GCF_018340385.1 Cyprinus carpio
ACTGGGGCAGCTCTCTCCGGTGCGTGAGGGACAATGTCTTCACTGCCTCTGCCGGGAGTAGAAAGCAAGTGGGTGTCCCTCAGATTCTCATCCTCCTCAGTGGAGGGCGGTCAGCGATAACATAGATACACCTGCCTCCGCCCAGAAACAGAGCGGGGATCTTGGTTTTTGGCGTCGGCACCAGAAATTCCAGCAGAGAGGTGCAGAGAATTGCCAATGATCCTACCTATGCACAGTCCATCAATGAATTCTCTGACCTTTCCCAGTGTCCAACAGCAGTTTATCAGCTCCCTCAACAACGTGCTTGGTCAAGTCAAGCCGATGACAACTACTGTCCCGGGTAAGCCAGATTCGAGAACGCCTCTAGAAAACAGCACACTGAACCCGCTGATTTGCAGTAAAGCGTGAAGTAGACCTGAACAGTTTAAGTTAGCATTGCATGTGAGCAGAGCCATGGGGAAATTAGACTAACAAGCCAAGTTCTTGAACTGTAGGGACTGTTACATTTTAAAGTGTTTGTTTTATTCACTCTTTGGTTTGCTTTTTAGGCAAAGTTTTTTGTCTTTTGACCAGTACAAACTTTTAAATTTCTAGGACCTTTGCTTCAGGGCTTCATACTCATTAAATTTAGGCAGTTTTTACTCCGGAACAAAAACGAGGTGTTATTATAGCAGACTCTGGACTAACATTTGGCCATTGGCTGAGAACAGGGCCGTGTGTCCTGGTCAGCAGAGATCAGAGGCCATTTCTTTCCACAATACTCGGAAAGGGAACCCTTCCCGGCGGGAGGGGGCGAGGCACAAGGGGGGCAGCCCCCTCACCGGGGGCAGCTCTGCAATGGATAGGACAATGTATTCACTGCCTCCTCTGGAAGCAGAAGTGTAGAAGTGTGCCCCAGTTACTGATTCTGCTGAGTGGTGGAAGGTCATCTGATGATCAATGTTTGACACGCCTTGCCTCATCCCTGAAGGAGCTGGGAGTGCTTATCTTTTGGGATAGGGTCAAGGGAGTCAGACACCCAGTGGGAACCCAGAGGATCTCCCCATGAGCCTAGTTATGCACCTCTCAGTAAGTGACTTTGCTGACCTCTCCCAGTGTCCAACAGCAGATTTTCAGCAACATTGACACAGTATTTGTAGAGGGCACGCTCTACCACTCCCACCTGACGATAGGTAAGAAAAAAAAAAAATAAACATGCTTCCTCTACTTCCTCTCAGCTTTTATGTTTGTAGTGAGGGTGTGGCTTTACTCTACCTGTAGTTCTACCGAGCTGCAAGAAGGAAAAAGTATTTCTCTTCCTGAGTAGTAAAAATTTTTTGGCGGGAGTTGAGATGATATTGAAAACACAGAAAGCAAGATTAATAGCAAAGCATCTACTGTGTAATGCAATATGGCTTTTTTTCTTTTTTCTTTTTTTTCCTTACAATGGATCGGGGTGGCACTAGGAATGGTTTCCAAACCCAAAGAAAGAGTTTGTTTCAAAGAATGGTGGAGCGAT
>NW_024875376.1:0-1833 GCF_018340385.1 Cyprinus carpio
TCAGACAGAAAAAATACGTTAAACCTTGTATCTCTGATGCTCGCAAATACCGCGATGCTTTATGCTCCATCATATAAGTGATATTTTAAAATCAAGAGCGATTTACATTTTAACAATGCGGTAACGATTAAATGATACAAAGACCAATACAAACCTTTATTTCACCAGAATAAAAACGCTGAAGTCAGTCTGCTTGAAGAAGTGCACCGTAGAATTCCTCCTGTAACGATCCAAATGCCCGCGACAGATGACCCAGTAATTGGGTTGTTTTTGACTCAGCACTGCCATGCAGTAGGATGGGGGATGGGCAGCTTTGACCGTACGTGCAAAGGTGGTTTCTGAAATTTATTGCAAGAGATTTGCTTAAAGGCTGTAATGGACACAAATCTAATTTTAATAATCTAAAAAAAGGCAAAGGAATGCTTGGCGTTTACATCGCATTAATCTACGTAGCATTGAAACACCTTCAACTTAATTGACCCAATGGACTTTGAAGTAAATTACGTCATATAACAGTTAGATTAAGAAAAGAAACGTAAGACTTTGACAAAGGGGTGTTTAAAACATAAAAAAGCAACAGTAAGAAAACGTATTTACTATCCAGCGGGCATTACAAACCAGCAGACCAAAACAGAACAGAAGCTGGCGGTGCATTTTAATGCCATGTAAACTTGACTGTTGTCGCACATTTTTGCGCACACATAGCCCCTCAGTATTATGTTATGTGTATAAATATGTTAAAAAATACATGTTAAATGTATAAGTATATTGATACGAACCTTATTTCTCTCAAAATATTGCAGTGTGTGTGTGTGGCATCCACACTCCACCTCAATTCAGTCAGCCCGCGCTTTGCCTTGAACCTGCTGGTGGTTGACCCAATGAGCTGGGTTTGATGCGTCCGAGTGGGGAGGTGCATTGATTCAGCTCTTGTGAAACGACAGAAAATAACCCAGCGGTTGGGTTATAGAACTACCAAAAAAACTACCCAAGACTGAAAAAATAACCCAAAAAATTTACCCAATGGCTCAACCCAGCATTTGGGTAGAAAAAATAACCAGGGTTTTTTAGTGTGTACGAACAATAAACTAAAAGAAATTAAAATCATAATTTAAATGCTAAAATTACTCTTTTTTTCTCATTTAAAAAAATTGTTTTTATTATTTCAAGATTGATTTTATAACTTATATCAATCAATACTGATTGTTTATCATTCGGAGAGGAACAATTGTATACCTAGTTTATTACTGAAAATATTTAAGTAACAAATACACACACAAACATAGATTTAAAAATAGATAGATTTAAAGTATATATAATTAATATATATATATATATATATATATATAAACATTAATGCTACTTAAAAATAAATACTGTCATCTAACATTATTATTTATTCTATAAATATTCTAATTCATTCTATAATATATTATATAAATATATTTACATTATATTAATCTTTCATATTGTTGTGTGTGTATATATATATATATATATATATATATATATATATATATATATATACACACACTAAAAAAAAAATGATTCATTGAATTTACTAAATTTTTTTATGGTAAGTGGTTGCAATCAATTTATTTTTGCTATATTTAAATAAACTAATTTAGTTGATTAACTTTCAGCAAAATTTGTTTATTTAAATGTAGCTACAATAAATTGATTGCAACCACTTACATAAAAAAATTAAGTAAATTCAATGAATCATTTTTTTCAGTGTATATATATATATATATATATACACACACCTCAGTTTGGAATAGTTTTTGATGTTTAAAGGATGGTAATTCGAGCTTCATCTCTTCATCCCATTTC
>NW_024875377.1:0-1741 GCF_018340385.1 Cyprinus carpio
AGGATCCAGCTCAAGAAACAGTTTTTGGAACACCTCAAGTGAGTATTTGTGGGGCTTGGGATATCTCAAATCCAATGCGTACGTGAGTCCCAAAAGATAGCAGCAGACTCTGCTGGAGATTCCCAAGATTGCTGAGGACAGTGATGCCCTCAATCACAACTCCTACATCGCTGACTGCCCCATCATTGTCCCGAAGGATGTAGGATTTTTTATGACCTCCTCTGCCAACTCCGCTTGTACAAAGACGGGTAGATCAGCTGAATCCTACAGGCAAATTGTAAAGATAACTGGTTAGAGCTAACATTTCAAACCTGAATGTTACAAGAAAGTGACAAATACACAAAACAAATAGCACCTAAAGCAGCAAACATCCTGTTGGACCATATGACATGTAAAATCTCAAAGTTTACTGGGGGAGGAGTTGCAAAAATTAACAGCATTCTTCTTAACAAGAGGACAGGTTAATTATTTAAAAATATTATATCAGTCTGGCGAGTAACCCTAAAAAAAAATTTTACTAGCCAAATGCCGATAGAGGGTAGAGGATAGACGGTTGTTTTTCTTCATTTTTTTAAATAAATGCAGGCTTAATGAGCTTAAGAAACTTATTTTAGAAACATTAAAAAGTTTACTGTTTTCAAACTTCGACTGGTATTGTATATGTGATCTAGGTTTCAGTGCAATTGTGAATGATTTACAAACGGAGCAGCCCTTGTAAACTGGCCGAATTCTATAGTGGGAGCTGATTAAAAAGCGCGCAGCCTGCGTTATGCCCACACCATTTTAAATGCTTTTGTAGCTTTGATGTACTTTGTAGTGTTGATTTAGGGAGCTCATACTTTGAGTTTTATGTAGTACTTGCGGATAAGTTTTTTTACAAAGATGTGTTCTCTTTTTTGACAAGGGGAAACTGGATTTGTACAAAATCGTTTCCATTGGGTATGTATAGTTATAGTTGCTGGACCACGGTTACACCAATCGTTGGGACTTTCTTTCAAATGGCGGCTGAAAGCAAACGGTGATACATACCTGCTGCCAACCCACCCAAAAAAAAAAAAAAAAAAAACCAAAAAAACTACTCGGTAACTTAACGTTACTAGCTAACATACATATGGCTGTGCCAGTAACTTACTTAGAAAAACTACAATGTTGTGTACACGCATACCCAACGGTCAACGCTTAATCAACTTTTTGAATGAAGTGGTATTGCAAAATATACATAGTTATAAAATGATTACTTACAGGATATTCGAAGTAATGCTGTTCACGCCGCTGTTGAGGAAAGCAGTCCTTCAGTGACAGGCGCCCTTTTGCTTGAGCCGCTGAAATAGAAGACGAAAATACAAACACAATTACAGGGAAATTCCCATCAACTTCTGAATTAAGTATTACAAACATAAAGTAGTATTACGGGCTAAATTACATAATGCTCAGGAGTGAGGAGTGCGGCCTTGCCGCTGCTGAGGAAGCCGGTCCTTCAGGTAAGGTTTCCTTCGATTAAGCCGCTAAACTTGTTTGCATGATCGTGAAATACAAAGAAAATTGTTAGGAAATGCTTAATAATTATTAACTTTTTAATAAGGTGTTACAAACGTAAATAGGATTAGCTGACTAACGTTACTTACCAGGAGTTGCGAGGAGTATAGCTAGTCGACGTCGTTGCTGAGGAAAGCAGATTGTCTTCTGCGGAGCTGCACACGTGATCACTTTAGCCGCGAAATTTACTCAATTTATTTAAACT
>NW_024875378.1:0-2005 GCF_018340385.1 Cyprinus carpio
TCGGAATTCTGTGAATAAGAGCTCCTTTCCACGAATCTGGTATTTTCTCATTGGTCATACAAACATTAAATATTTGCGTTAGTGCCGTACATGTCCATTGTTTTGTGGATTTAAGTGTTTCATATGTAGCCATCAGATCCCACACGCCTTGTTGTTTGGTAGGCTTTCAATAACCCTTAAAACCTCTCTGAGATGTAAACAGTGAGGTATTGGGTGATGTTTCAGTAGAGAGGTTAAGCTCTAGCGCATCCATGCGAGGGAAGTGGCAGGCTTCGCGTTCACCGGTGGCGTCGGCTTGGTTTTTTATCGCAGTAATATTTATAAACTTCGCTCTGTATCATTCATGCTTGGCAGAGGTTCTGTGAAAGTACTGTTATTAAGAATGACTCCTAATGGACTTTGGTCCTGTTGTTATTCCAGAATATGCAATTTCATCGCGGCTTACCTTTCTGGAGAGCACTTTTCTGCTGCGTTCTCGTTGTTCTGTTGAGGCGCTGGTTGAATGACCTCATAAAGCGGAACTGTTTCTCTATCCACTCTGTCAGGCCTCCGGTGTTCTGTCTGTTGGGGGGTTTTGTCGGTATTCGGCAGTTTGTTGAGAATCCTCACTGTGATTTGAGAAGAGGTATTCGTAAGGTCTTCGTTGCGATAGCGCAGAAAACGTGCCATTTTTATGGGTCTATTCCGTTTAGGATCGCCATGAGTTTATTACACTGTGTCGGGTCTGTTACATCTATGTTATCCTCTGTCTACGCGATCAGCTTGTGTCTAGGGTTTTTCGGAAAGCTCTTTCTTTGCCCAAACCGAAACCATTTCCTCATCGGAAGAAGCCGGCATCCACCGAACTCTCCGGGGTTTCCTACCAGTGGAGACGCCGGGTCATAGGTGCGGCATTGTTGTATGTCTATTTGCCAGATTTGCGGGCTTCTTTCAGGGTCCCTTCAAAGTTGTTATTAAGCCCATTATGTAGAGTAATTTTGACGCTGCACATTTAAACATCTTTTTTCTGCGTTTTCGGCGGCAGTACGACGGGCGAGCTGTTTGTGTTGATGCGGGCCAGCATCGGAGGAACCGGAACCGGAACCGGAACACACACACACACACACACACACTCACACACACACACACACACACACACACACACACACACACACCACACACACACACACACACACACACACACACACACACACACACAAGTGAGGGAGAGAGTATTGTTTTTTATTGCAAAATGTTTTAGTAAAACAAATACTCTTTTTATTGTCTGATAATC
This sequence comes from Cyprinus carpio, assembly GCF_018340385.1. Classification (NCBI taxonomy): domain Eukaryota; kingdom Metazoa; phylum Chordata; class Actinopteri; order Cypriniformes; family Cyprinidae; genus Cyprinus; species Cyprinus carpio. The sequence continues at coordinate 1,274 of NW_024875378.1, forward strand.
CAGTCTGATGTGTATGTGTGTCCTGTGTGTCCTTAGATGTCTTTTGATATAATGGAACAACACACAAAGAAATTGATTACATAAGAGAAAAGCCTGCGGACATCTTTGATCAATAGCAAAGCGCTCGACAGAGACAATTACTGTGGAAAAACGTTGGTTGGCTGTGCAGTTTGACAAGCCTCTTCATATGAATTTGATTAACAAAAAGGGCAAAGGTCAAGCTCAATCAATAATTGTTTTAGTGATGTCTCAATTAAATGAGGTGGTTTGCTTTCTGTCTTTGAAAAAGAATACAACATGGGAAACTGTTTGGTGCTATTCTGTGCATCAGAAGTGCTCTTCAAACTAGATTAGTTTTGGGAATTACAGATAATCATATAATTATGCTGGAACAGTTGTCTAAATTTGGATAAAGCTTTGTCAACAGACTAAACTCAGCATCTGTCATTGGCATATAAAAAATCCTTGGGAAATGATTGACCTAATTTAGTCACAATCCAAAGTTATATTTAAAATAAAACAAAAATCTTAAGAGATTTTCACTAGACATTTCCTCTGCAGACTTACAATGTTTAATCACAAGATGATCTGCTTTTAAATGTCATGTCACGTTTACTGGCCTTTTCACATTTATCTCAATGAAACCAGAGCAGAACCTATAGAAGCGCTCTTGCGAACACAGGCAATGTCATTTGTTGCTTGTGACTCAGAGGCGGAAGTGACTTTACAGAA
>NW_024875379.1:0-3066 GCF_018340385.1 Cyprinus carpio
CATTTGAGTGATGTGTGTATTTTATATTGTTGAACAAAACTTCATGTAATGTTAGCCACAGATCAAAACCACTAATCTATTTAAAAGTATCACATAAGCAGGAGTGTTGCTGAACTTACTGACGATCTTTCCAATGCATTTATATCTGTGCATGAGAGTCATGAGACGGATGACTGCACAAAGCGACGGTAGCATAGATAGCCGCTAGATAAAGTTACCTGCTAGGATGCAGTTGTTACTCTAAAATGAATGAGGGTCCCAAAAGCCTCTACAAACAGAGCCTCTCTCAGATTACCGACTCAATCCAAAACCCTTTAATATTTGAAATACGAAACAGACAAAACAAAATGAAATAGCTGTTGTTGTACAGAGGACAGTACTTTTCAATAGAGCAATAAAACTTCCAAAGGCTCATAAAAAGTCTTCTTTCAGTCCTCTGATAACCTGGAGAGATGTCCAGCATCTTCTTGTGAAGACGCCCAGACAGGCTCACCTGAGTTTTTCAGTGACTGGAAAACCAATGCATGGACACAAAGGTGAACAGAACAAAAATGTGGTTTTTTTTTTTGCATGATATTTACACTGTTTAAATATAGATGTGTGGTGTGTTATAATTTCTTCTTATTCTTTTTTTTTCACTCATACTGTGATATGATAAGTTTGATTTTATATGGTACATTTCATACATATATCCAAATGCATGGTAATATGAAGGAACTCTTTACTACTTTTTTATTTTTAGTGGAATAGAACATCAAGTTATGTTTTTTGGAATGCATGAGAGTGATCCACAAATTTTTTTAGGGATACTCTACCCCAAATGAAAATTTTGTCATTAATCACTTCTTACCCCCATGTCGCTCCAAACCCGTGAAAAGCTCTGGTCGCCTTAAGAACACAATTTAAGATATTTTGATGAAAAACCTGAGGACTGTGACTGTCCCACAGACTGCCAGAATAACAGTGTCAAGGTCCATAAAAGGTAAGAGGTCGTCGCTGTGAATATCATCCCCTGAGCTGTTTTCTTTCAAAGCAAAGCTAACATATCGAGAAAACAGCGATCCTTGTGGCGCGGCTGATACAGAAGAGCATACACAGCATAGAGTGATATGAAGAGACACAGAGGAGACCGTTGACAATAGGAATTGTTGAATAAAGCCGTTATTTTTGATGAAAATGACAAAATTTTCATTTTGGGGTGGAGTATCCCTTTAAATATTTTTGTCTTGTTTTTTACCAGTTTCAAATGTTCAAAAAATCAGATTAAAGGGGTGCTATTATGCTTTTTTCACTTTTTTCAACTTTTTAGTTAGCGTCTGTAATTTTTTGTTGCTTGAGCATAAAAAAGATCTTCGCAGTTATAAAGCTCAGTCTAATTCAAAGGAGATATTATATTTAACAGAAATCCCTTTTCAAAAACTACTTAACGACTTCGCTTGAACTAATGCATATTTTCCGATTTCCAGATATCACAGAGATCAATGAATGGACGAGACCCCGCCATTTCTGCACTAGAGAAGGCAACGAAAGTGTTATCATTATGTCGAAAACATGCTAGCTTTCCAAGGCAGACAAGCTTAAAGTGGTTAGTAAAATCATCCTGGCTTAAATCAATACTAAATTGATTTGATTTTGACGCAATATTTACACTCTCCTGAAGCACACAGCTACACAGTTGAATATTACATGCCTTCTGTGTTAAGGTGAAAGTGCATTTCTGACTGTACCGAGTGCTGCCAATCACAACACACACTCGGCCTGAAGCACCAATCACAGCACACACTGGCCCAGCTAACCAATCACAGCACACACTGGCCCAGCTAACCAATCACAGCACACACACTGGGCCCAGCTAACCAATCATAAATACACACTGGGCTCCAGCTAACCAATCACAGCAGTACACCGGCCCAGCTAACCAATCAGCAACACACACTGGCCCAGCTAACCAATCACAAACACACACTGGCTCCAGCTAACCAATCATACCACACACTGGCCCAGCTAAACCAATCACAAATACACACTGGCCCAGCTAACCAATCACAGCACACACTGGCCCAGCTAACCAATCACAGCACACACTGGCCGAAGCAACTAATCATACAGCACACACTGGGCTCCAGCTTAACCAATCATTATGCACACACTGGCCTGCAGCTAACCAATCACAGTACACACTGGCCCAGCTAACCAATCACAAATACACACTGGCCCAGCTTAACCAATCACAACAAACACACACTGGCCTCCAGCTAACCAATCACAGCACACACTGGCCCAGCTAACCACCAATCACAGCACACACTGGCCCAGCTAACTAATCACAGCACACACACTGGCCCAGCTAACCAATCACACCACACACTGGTCCAGCTTAACCAATCACAACACACACTGGGCTCCAGCTAACTAATCACAGCACACACTGGCCCAGCTTAACCCATTAAAGCGCATTTGTGATTTCAGAAGGTGGGCCTTCATTTGATACAAGAACTATTCCAGCTGTCTATTCCAGACTGGTGGGAGAGGTGTTGTAATAATGTAAAATATGTGAAAAATAATGTGTTTTTTCAACAACCTAGTATGGAAAGCCTGTCTTAGTATACCCCCAAAACAAAATAAAGACTTGTAAAAAGAGCATAATAGTGCATTTTGTCAGTCAATTTTTTGATAATTTTCATTATTGCCTTAAAATGAATTTGTTCTAACATATCAACAATATCTGCTCTGCACTCTAGATATTAACATCAGCATTAAAACACCATATTGGTGACACTAGTGAATAAAATTTCCGCATGAATGTCTTCTGAATAAGTTCAGATATAGTCTTATTTGAGTATAGACATTCTGCTGTCTGTGACATCTGTACCTGGTTAATATTTGGTGTGTGTGTGTGTGTGTGTGTGTGTGGGGTTGTAGTCAGTCATCTGTATGGCTTTTGGTTTGTGGATGCCGGTGCTATGGTGGTGGAAGCAAGAAGTGGGAGAACGCTCCTCCTCAGCACACCTGCAGCAAGATTCCTGGATCAGCAGAACCCGTGAGTATACTCACTCGCTTTCACAA
>NW_024875380.1:0-1939 GCF_018340385.1 Cyprinus carpio
ACATGAAAAATAGATAACTAATATGAGTGTCATGCTATACCTTTTCGGTTAATGTGTGATAATATGTTGTCAATGCTAATAAAATAACAAATGTAATGGTATTTAGAGATGATATTGCTGTCAATTATTAAAATAACAAATGTAATGGTATTTAGGAGATGATAGCTTTTGCATAATTACTATATTCGCTTTATTAAAGTTTATGAAAAAATAATGAATGTATATGTATTTTTTTATTTATGCACATGAATGAAACATTTTCAAGTCTTTGAAATAGATCTTTGGAAGTATTTACATCCTGTATGCATCGAGTGGACAAGACAAAGCATTGTATTCAATTTTGGAAACAACATTATGAAAGGGCCAAAATTTTTTGAATGATTACAAATATTTTAATGATTAGTTTACTGATAATTATACCCACATTAAAAATCTAATTTTCTGATTCTGTATCATTCATTTCATGTCTTTTAAGAGTTTATTTTCAACTTACATTTTTAAGCATTGTTTGAATGATTACTAGGTGAGTCGCTAAATTTGTTTTTGGTTTTTACAATTATAACAGCATAAACTATATAACGATGAAAAAAATACAACCATATTTCTAAGGAAGTCTTATTAAGCCTGATGGATGTGGAAATTGGAAAAATGGTGCTTGGAAATACATCATCAGAACATCAAGTGCCTAATGATTCACCCGTGCATAGCATTTTTTAATGATTTTATTGATCTATAAGCATTTGTGAAATAGTTTTTCAACCGGCATTACAGCTTAGGTCTTCATCTGTGAGTTGAACTGTTTACTGTTACATCATGAGTTGTGTAAATTCAGATACATGTCATGTCACAGGATGTCATAGGTCAGTATTTAAATGAGTTTGAATTATTATTATTATATATTATTATAAACCTATGCAATTTATATATATATATATATATATATATATATATATATATATATCTATATAGTATATATATATATCCCTATTTAGGGTTGTATTGATTCGAACGAAGGCGCTCGATTCATCGATAGCACCTAAAAAAAAAAAAAACATCTACAACAACCTTGTAACATCAAACGATTAATTCCATATTTAGTTTTAAACAGTGAAGACTACTCAGTTATCTAACAAGTTGATATATTAGGGGTGTATTGATTTCATCGAATATGGATCGTCGATGCATCGATGCAGACGTACAATATTATATTCTTTTTATATAATAGGCAGCTTATTTGGCACTGTCTCATTTTCACATAATGTCCGTCACGGCTGCATTCCTCGTTCAACTCATCGATTAGTGACTCGGTATAAGGCACAATGTGAGCATAAAAAGACGCTCGGGTTGTCCGCGAACAGCCGAGCGCTGTGTGAGAGTTTCACCGCACACATCTGAAGCGCGTGCACGCACACCGACACCCGCAGCGCAAATACTAAATTGAGCTATCTCCCTCTTTTTTTGGCATGTCCATAAATACCTAAGTACATCTAAACGCGCGTTTTGGGGAATATCCTAGTAAACACAATCCCAGTTAGCGCATACTTCTTAATGTTAACAGTGGAAGTTAAAATGCAAACTAACGTACAATAAAATTAATGCTGAACAAAGAAAATTATGTAAGTGTTTACTGCTTCTGACTAAATGACCTTTGTAACATCCTATATGATTTAGTATATTTAGTTTTACACAGTGAAGATTCGAGTTGTTATTTACATTTGATTTTTTTTCTGATTTTTTTTGGAAAAAAACTCTACCTAAATGTAACCTTTTGTAACATCAAAAACGATTAATCTATATTTAGTTTTAAACAGTGAAGACTATGCAGTCTATGATTTTTTGAAAAAAAAAATCCCCCAGTGTACACACACATACACTCAACACACACACACACACACACATTCTTCAAAGGGCAATGGCAGAGTCATGGCAGAGTGACTCA
>NW_024875381.1:0-1912 GCF_018340385.1 Cyprinus carpio
TTGAAAAGCTCAGTGCTGAGAGAACGAGCTTCTTTCTGAGCAGCTTCTAGTTCAGCCTGGCTTTCTCCTCATACTTCTGCTTCCACTCTGCTAGGACCTCGAAGAAGAAATGTAGTCATTGTTGATTAGCCAAGTCCATGGTTCAAGGTTTAGATTTGAAGATTATCCACATCTTTCTTACCTTATCAAAGTTTCTCTGCTTCTGTCAAGATTGGCAGCCAATGCATTTTTGCTCCTCTCTCCCCCATCAATCATGAGGTCCCTCCACTTCACCCCTGCAGCCTCTGTTTGGTCTTTTTCCAGAGAGGCAACACTTGAGCTCACTGCCTCAATGGATTCCTCAGCATCCTGCAGACGCTTGTGCCACAGCTTTTTTCCTGAAGAAAAGTGGGTATGAAAATGATTGAAAGCTTACTAATATTTGTGATATTAAATGTAGGGTACTGAAGACTTTTTTTTCTTTGCTGTATTTACTTGGATTCCTCAAGCTCTTCAGTGCGCGTTGATGGCATCGGTCTCATATTTGCTTCTCCACTGGGCCACCTCACTGTTGGCCTTAGGACATTCCAATTTGGAGTTCAGCTTTGGCCTCCTGTTCTCCTCTCATACTGCTCTCTGAGCAAGCCAGCAGTCATGGCGGGTAGACTGAACAGAGATGGGCCAGAGCATTCTTGGCCTATAGGGGTGGCACATTTTGGGATTTTAAAAACACTCTACCATCTACAAGATGGCTTTGGATTTTCTAAAAAAAAAACATTAAGAATAATTTGAATTTATCAAACAAAGTACATTTGTACAACTCTACCTTGACTTCTTCCTCAACATGTCTTTTGAGATCTTCAATTTGCTGAGTAAAAAAGCCTGTTTTCCTCCCCTAGTTAACTGTGAAACAAGATTGCTTTCTTTCTCTTCCAGCTTGAGATTTGCCAATTCACCCTTAGAAAACAGGTTACAGATATTAGCGTGAAATATAATAACAGAATCTTTTAACTCCAACTTTGTTTTTGAGATTTTTACATGTGAAGCTTAATTTCTCTTACTGCCTACTTTCAGTCACCGAAGTCTTGCTGGTTGTGCATTCATGTCATTCAACTGGCGACTATTTTTCATCACTGGCCTTGATTTCACTCAGCTGGTCTTCAAGAGTGCGGCACATCTTCTCTAAATTACCCTAAAAAGATTAGAGATTATATGAATATGTTTTGTAAAGATGATTTTTGGTACTTAATATTAATGATCATCTAGTGACATTACCTTTTGCTTTCAGCCACAGCCTCCATGTTGCTTGGACAAATCATCAATCATCTTGTATTCACTCTTCTCCTTCTCCAGCTTCTGCTTGATCCGGGCTGAGTTAAGGTTTCCATCTGTTCTCCCGAAAGTTCAGCCACACTGTCTGCCTGCTTCTTTCTCTCGGAGAGCTGCAGCTGTAGCTTCATGCTGCAGGGTAGACTTCTTCCGAATCACGACGAGCTTCTTCTGGAATTCGCTTCACGCTTCTTGTTCATCTCAATCTGAGCAGCAGTGGCACCACCAGCTTCCCCTCCAAACCTCTAAGCTGAGTCTCTTCAAGTTCCCTGGAAAGATCAGCTCTCTGTTTCTCCACTTTGGCACGAGCAGATCGCTCTGCCTCAATTTCCTCTTCCAGCTCCTCGATACGGGCCTAAATAAAAAAATAGGCTTCTTTACTGATATTTGTAATGTGGATTTTTCAGCTATGCATCCACTTCACCATTTCACATCAGAAAGATTAGGGTTAGTGCAGTGTTATACGAAGTCACCAACTGTCGAACCGGAAGCCGAAGTCTCGAAGTCCCAGTGTTCGAGTCCGAGTCCAAGTCCGAGTCACCAAAGAAGAGTCCGAGTCCAGTCCAAGTCGAGTCACCATTACCAGAGTTCAAGTCCGAGTCGA
>NW_024875382.1:0-1864 GCF_018340385.1 Cyprinus carpio
CATGTCTAAAGTATAAGTCTATAGAAAGAATAAAGCATCCTGATAAACTCATTGATTTAGCTTAACAACATAAATATAATCTGTATGCACGATAAACCGTATGCTCTTAAAAGTGATAGTACACAAAATATGTGTAAAAGGACTGATAACACATTATCGAGATGTTTTGGTCTTCAGTTCCACGACTGTGTGTTACTAAACAAATTTTTTATTAAGTTTTAATATAAAAGATAATAGTTTGTTTGCAATTTTGATGCTTTTATTATGAAATCACACAAAGAACCATTGTTTGTTAACACATTATTAATTGAAATAAATAACACTATGTGTGTTCATTTCTGGTCTGTCCTAATAGAAAATGCCGCCGCGAGACACAAGGCCTCAATCTTACTATTTCTCTGTACATTTTAAAACACTTAAAGTTGAAGATGAATTGTGGAAACACTATTCTCAACATATCGCGCAAATCAGCGTTGTTTTTAAGCAAAAAGCGATGATTCAGTCCGTTTTATTCAGTCTTTGTGATTTAGGCCTCGGACTTTTAGTTTTGTCCCAGGAAACAGTTATGTACATTGTCATGTTTGGCTGTTCATTTTTAAGAAAACATGAGGCCATCGTCCTCATTCTCTTAATGTTTTCACAACTGCAAATGTTTGTTTAGCTTAAGTATTAGTTTATAGTCAGTTACAAATGTGTCAGGAGTGAAGCTTATATGTTTTTTTTTTTTAAATAATCATAATAAAGTTACAGGTTTACGGTAGTTGGAAGAACACTTGGCAGAGTAAAGAGCCCAAACAGTCCTCTGTGTTATCTTTAATAAAATATTCCATCGGACGCCACTAAGACAAATTCTTGTAACAGCGCTCCATAAATGAATATAAACATTCAAATATTTATAGAGGTAATAAGAAATACCGGCCCAACAAAACAAACACAAATGCTTGTTTCTAACTCTTTCACACACTAAGTCTTATTCCTGGTAAGTAAGCCTAAAATTGATAGATATCTTGATCTTTTATCCTAGTGTTCAGCATGCGCTACGGCGACCGCCACAGCTGCTAGGAGTTATAAACCGCAAAGTACTGCATAGGTTACACTTTTGAAACAAGAAATCCACTTTTGCTATGTTCCATGATTTGTTAGTTCTTTTCTGTCTGAATTTTGTTTACCGTAGTTTCGCACACCTGTGTAGTGTGTGTATTTCCCCCACTAATTGTAATTAGAAAGTTAGGCTCATGCGGTCGTTTCCTAGTTTTTGCTGTCACGTTAGAGATTTCTGTTAATTTGCTTGTTTAATAAAATATCGCTTAACCCCTTCGCCTTCCCTTGCTTTAACCATTTATTAATAATTCTCTTCCGCCAATATTCTATTCAGCTTACTGGTTTTCTTTTTTGTATTCAATTACTGTTCTTGTGCGTTAGACTATCACACCACTTAGCCTCAACACTTCCTCATTTGTAAGTCGCTTAGGATAAAGGTGTATGTATAATCAATAGCCAAAATCAGTAAATTGAACTCGAGAAAGAATAAATAATGAGTGATTCAAACTTTTATTTTAACAATACATTGTTGAATTTACATAAGAAATAAAAATAATCACAAAAAGTAAGACAACGAATTAAAAATATATATATTTTTAAATGATTAAAAAAATTGATTTAAAATTAATTAAAACGGTTAAGAATAGAAATGGTTATACATAAAATACAGTGCAAACCAGTTCGACGTAGCTCAAAGTGCTCATTCAGTAAAACGCACGCTTAAACAGATGAGTTTTGAATTTGGCTAATGTTTAGCACATCTGATCTCTTCTGGAAGATGATTCCAACAGCGGTGGCATAATAGCTAAAAGTGGACTCCTTG
>NW_024875383.1:0-1930 GCF_018340385.1 Cyprinus carpio
GGTGATTATTAGGGTCCAAGCACATTGGTTTTTGTAGTGATGCAGTTACACAATGAGCGTGTCTCTTTTCAGTAAATTATGAGTCCTTCGTGAGTACTATTATATACAACATGAAAATGAATTAACTAATATGGTAATGCCCTTCTACACTTTTCAGTAATTGTGTGATAAACGAGAAATATGTTGTCAATACTATTAAAATAACAAAAAATAGTGACATTTAGGAGATGATAGCTTTTTGCATGAAATTTACTATATTGAAACTTGAGTAAAGTTTATGAAAAAAGAAGTGAATGTATATGCATATTTATTTATGCATAAATGAAACATTTTCAGAGTCTTTGAACAGATCTTGAAGTGATTTACTATACTGTGGCGCCATCGTGTGGAAAACATTAGCATTGTGGCCTTCATTTTTGAACAACATGATGAAAGGGGCCAATATTTTTTGAATGATTATTAATATTTAATGATTAGTTTACTGATAATATACCCACATTAAAATCTAATTGTCCTGATTCTGTATCTATTTTCATGCTTAGATCATGAGTTAATTTTCAGTATTACAATTTTAACGCAGTGTTGAATGGATTGACTATTGCGTTTCTAAAAAAAAATTTGTTTTGTTTTGTTTTATTTATTTTATTTTGTTTTTGATTTTTTTAGGGATTTACATTTTAAAAAAAAAAAATAGCCCTACTAGAAGAAGCTAACATTTTATGGCAACTTGAACAAAACCCTGTTAATCTTTATTATAGAACACTGTAACTTGTCTATAGCATCTAAAAAACAAATTTATTATTATGAAAATCAAAAGTGTTACATAGTTCCAGTTAAATTGAACGATAAGAAATTGCTAACAATAGTTTTAATAGTGCATGTTTTAGTTTATAGGGTGTTTGGATGTGAAAATGGACAAATCGGAAATGTAAAATATAGTCCATCCCCGATTTGAATTAAATATAGATACAGTTTTTATTTAGAGCAAAATCATATAATAATAATATATGTATAATAATAATAATGGCATAAATCATTGAATATCATACACACACAAAAAAAAAAAAAAAAAAAAAAAAAAAAAAGCGCCAAGACGAATGAATTTTCTAATTTTTATAGATTAAAATTGAAGACAGAAAGCAGCTGCTGTAGAATGCAGTCACTTTAATATTCGGCAATCCAGTATCATGATCCACTTCCGATTTATTTTCTCAACAGTTTATATGTCACCGTGGCTGTTTTCGTTGATATATTCGCCATGAAGCTCTTTATGTTATTTTTAAAAATAAATCTTGTACTTGATTTGTCGTTGGTTTTTGCGACTGAAAAGCCAGAATCAGCGTCCTCCTCTTGCGCTCGAGAGATCGATGTTATTCTGCCCTTAGACAGAGCACTTTGCACGGCACTGTCAAATAGTAATTTCTTTTCACAATTACAACAGCTCAAAATACACCTGAATTCAGCTCTTGTTGTGTTCCTATTCGCCGATTGGATTTATTATGCTTGCATTCGCGGTAATATTTTTAACACAGCTCTGCAAACTTCAAAATGCTTTTTATTGTTGAGCTCTGGTGAGATGCGCGCACGCAAGCTGATGCAGCGGTGATTTCTCTCACTGATCTCTGGCCAGACATCAATTATTAAGCCAGGCTGACGCTAATATGTATATGTTGTGGTTCCAGCTTGTCAGTGTGAATGGCGATGTATTTATTTATCTAGTTCTCGAAGAAACCGTCTCCACCGATGTTCTGGGCCAGAAATCTGATGCTGATCTTTCAGCCCTTAGACGAATCTCCTGGCTTACTCATAAACACCCATTTCGTCTCTCATTGTGTTCTTCAATTGTTTTTTTCATTAATTACGCGCTGTGTTTTTAATGTAAAGGCTGTATTTCTGTATGTAGACTTTTTCCTTCAAGTGTTCAGAAGTC
>NW_024875384.1:0-2003 GCF_018340385.1 Cyprinus carpio
AACTCACTGTCAGCCGACCTGAAGTTGGTTCCATTATCAGAGTACATCTCTTTGACTTGTCCTCTTCTTGCAATAAATCTTCTAATTGCATTGAGGCATGCATCAGTGTCAAGTGAAGATGCTACTTCCAGATGTACTGCCTCGTATGGCAAGCATATGCAGCGATGACACCATATCTCTTTACTTGCCCTCTTCCTCTTTTCTCACCAAAAATGGACCAAAGTAGTCAACACCGACTCTTGTATCGGAGGACTGTCAGGCAGGACCCTGCATCTTGGTAGATCAGCCATGAGTTGCTTACCAGCAGTTCCGTGTAGTTTCTTACAGCTGATGCACCTGGACAAGAACTTTCTAATAGCGCCGTTTGCTCCGGGGACCCAGAATCTTTGACGCAGTTGTGCCAACATATGATTTCTCCCAGCCAGCCAGAATATCGTGTAATGTGCTTCCAGCACAAGCCTGTGATAGAATCTTTTTTGATAAGATGGCTTGCTGTTTGGAATCCTGGTACGGGTGCATCTCTCCACTCCTGACTTATCAATGTAATGACTCCATCATTTTTGAAGTACAATCATCCTGTAGAGAGCGAACTACTCTTCTTACCTCTTTGATGTTCCTTTTTAAAGATATTATTCCAAGTCTTCTTTTGGAAGCTTCTTGTTTTGAGGTGAGTTTCTTAATTTCTCTTTCTTTCTAAGTTTCAGCCGAAACCTCTCACAGGTTAAAAGTGCTCTTTTGGAAAGCTTCTCTCTTTGAACTGGATCTATTTAATTTGTTTTCTATGTGAGTTTGGTTCCTTTCTCTTTCTTTAAGCAGTCTCCTAAGCAAAATCTTTAAATTCCCCTGTGGAAACTAGGCGTAGCGCTAAGTGGCTAGTTTTGTCTGTGATGAGTAATAGGTCATCAGCTGTTCCATAGCATCTTTTTGGACTCTTGCGTCTGAATAGCACATGCACTTCAACTACCTTTTTTAACCTCAAGAGTCCTCAATGTCAGCATTCCAAAAATCTGGATTTTGGGGCCACTGGTCTTGTGTACGAAGCAGTGGAAATCTGGTCCTGAAAGCCAGCTTTCATTATTCAAGACGGCTTCAACAGTCTGTCCTCTAGAGACATGATCAGCAGGGGTTCAGATTGGTATTCACATATCTCCACTGTGAAGCTCCGAGGGTGCTCCAGAGTTGTTGCGATCCTATTGGCAACGCAGAAAGTTCTTGAATCTTGTGCCTTCGGGCTGTTCAAATATTTCAGCACAGCCGTGCTATCTGTCCAAAAATTGACTCGTTAAGTTCCAGTTCAAGCTCTTCTTCAGAAGCTTGTCCATCTTGACAGCAACTGTGGCTGCAGTCAATTCCATTCTTGACATGGTTGGAGACTTTTAAGGGCACAACCCTTGCCTTGGCCATAATCAGGGGTGGATTGAGAGCTTCACCACTTGCAGTGCGCAGCAGTAGGTAACTTGTTGTTCCATATGCGCGTCTTGGACTAGCATCAGCAAAATGATGTAACTGTGCAAAAGACTGGCACACCAAACTGCTTTGACTTAACACATCTGTCAACTCCAAAGGTCTCAAGCTGTTTCCAATCCAGACATCCACCTTTTTTCCAACTCTTAATGGCGTTTATCAGGCAGATCTTCATCAGCTATATACTTCTGCGGCATAAGTCTTGCAAGATTCTTTTGGCGAGCAGTACCACTGGAGCAGAAAACCCAATGGGATCAAAAATGGAACGAGCGAGGGAAGCGAGGCCTCTCTGGTGTGGTAGAACTTTGAGGTTAATTTTGAGACGAGACTGATCCGTTTCGGCACCACTGAATTTCCCCCTGCTCCATTGGCAGAAGTTATCTTCATCCAGGGGTCCAAATCTGAAAACCTTTGGCCCTTTCCTCTTCAGGAATGGAGTTGAGCAACCTTCGACTGTTACTCGACCATTTCGTTAGTCGAAATCCACCTTTTGCCAACATGGTCCTTAAGTCAGCACAAAGGGTGATTGCTGTGTCTTC
>NW_024875385.1:0-1907 GCF_018340385.1 Cyprinus carpio
AAAACAATAATTTTGTGAAACAATTACAATAAAAAAAGTTCTCTATTTTAATGTATTATTCAAAGCACATAACGCATAGTCATTTGTAATTTTAACTGACAAAAGCTGTATAAAGTATCACTTTTTATGCTCATCCAAATCTAAAATTATTATAGTATTTTGAAAACATGATGCATTGACCAGAGAAGTTTCACGGCACACTTGCTGTGCAGTGTGCATACCTGTTCTTGCATTTTCCCTGAACAGACACAGGGGACTGTAAATGTAAAGAAAGGGGTTGGTAAGTTCACACACTAATGATGAGAACAGTAATACCATAAAGCAATGAATAGAATTTTTATACAATTTTGTTTTTTTAATTGTACATACTACAATTTATTCGTGTACTAAAAGCAGAATTTTACTTCACTTGAAAAAAAAAAAATCTCCAGTGCCACATGATCTCTTTAAGGAATCATTACACTTGATTTTGATAATGCAAGAGACATTTAAGATTACTATCAATGTTGCGCAATCGTGTTGCTTTACATTTTCTGTGGACAAACTGAATTTATGTTTTTACTTTTCAGGATTCTTTAATAAATAGAAAGTTCAGTGAGCATTTATTTGTGCATTTATTAAATATTTTCTCACTACATTTAATTAAAGCATTTATCAAATTACCATTTGAAATAATCTAAATGTTCCTCACTCTGTACTTTTTTTTTTTTTTTACAATTTAAAATCATTTCGCAAAACATTTGTGGCAAGATTTGAAAAATAGAGATCTATTATTGTAAACCACTTTAAAATGTTAAGGAGCAAAAAAACTGCTTTTAACAATGATAATAGTAAAAGTAAAACACTAAAACAGTATATTACTTTCTTGAGCAGTGTGAAAATGAAACTCTTTTTAAAACAAACAACAGATTTATGAACTATTTTAATGACTAATGTTGCATTTCTTAAAATGCAAAAAGAACCTCAAATGCAGTTAGAATTTACAGTTAATCAAAATGTATAACTGTTACAGCTGACATGTAATGTGTCAGACTATGACCTACCGTACGCTTATGTAATTATATCAGGAAATGTTGCAGGATTCTATGTTAGAACTATCTCAAATTCATTCAAAATCGTTAACTGAGCATCCAGATGAATCCAAAAAGAATGGCATCTCTGCACTTTACAAAAACTGTATATAAAGTATAACTTGTGTGTGCCTCATCTAAAATAAAGCCTATGAAAGGTTAATAAAAAACTATTAAAGACTCGATACATTATAAAACATAAAAAGATGCATTTATAAGTCTACTTTGTTCGCACACTTTATGTGCAGGCCTGCATACTGATCCTGCATTTTCCTTGAACAGGCGACACAGGGACTGTAAATGTAGAAAGGCTGGTTAGTTCACACTCTAATGAGTCCAGTACTCAAGTTCAAGTCTTAACTCAATGAAGCTGGTCATGGTGGTTAAAAACTACACCGTTGATTAACAATTTACCTTTATATTAGGCGTTACATTATTTAATATAAGACTCTCAGTGGGTATTTCCTTAAAAATATATCAATGGTTTAACTAATCGTTACTTGAATATTTTGCTTACATTTGAGCATTACGCACTATACTAATCTAAAGACAGATTTTTCTTAGTTTACTCTAGCATCGTAATAACACTTTAGCTCACTAAGATTACATTATCATTTTAAACACTTACCATCTGTAGCTGCACCCCCTTACAAAAATAACCTACAGGAATCCTGCAGGAATATTATGCAGATTTCCTTGGCCAGGACTTTACAGACACCTAAGCTCATTTTCCTGGAAGGAATACCTGCAGGATTTTATGAAGGAATACCTGGAATTTATGAAGGAATACCTGCAGGAGGAATTTTATGAAGGAATACCTGCAGGAGGAATTTTATG
>NW_024875386.1:0-1692 GCF_018340385.1 Cyprinus carpio
TTAAGCCTACAGCAAATATGCGCGCAGTCCCGCACGCCTGAATACCCCAAATCATACAGCAGAAAGTCGTGATTGATTGTCGGTAGGTCAAGGGCTTTACCCCACAAAAATGTGGTTAGTCACCGCACCAATGAATGAGAGACTGTACAGTGCGCTGCGCGCGCTACTGCAAAATACACACGGCAGCATTAAAATTAATCCCCTGAAACCAATACTTTCCAGCGCGCAGGTGGCAAACCGCTGATGGATAACCCCATTTCGTCAAAAAATTCAAAGATGAGGGATTTGTATTCAAATATCGGACGACCCCTCGCACAGCTGTAAAGCCTACCTAGGGGGTACCCCGCAACGTCGGCTTGGCGGATTCGGAGGGGGAAATGACCAAACAGGCCCAGTATGTGATCGAAAAATTATAAAATATCCCACCTAAATATAAGGCACATGTATTAAGCATTAAGCAAAATACACAGTCCTGCAAATATGCCATTTTTAATGTAACAACGTTAGCCCAAAAATTATACATAAAAGAGAGAGAAAAAGTCGCGATACCGGGGTTTCTGCCCCCACGAAAATGTATAGTCACTCACACCAATGAATGATTTTAACAGTATATGCGCCGCGACGCTACTACAAAATACACATTTGCAGCATAAAATCAATCACCTGAAAACATATACTTTCCAGCGCAGGCAAACCGCTGATGGATAACCCCATTTCATTAAAAATTCAAAGATGAGGGATTTGCACTCAAACTATCAGACGCAATTCCCCACGCTGGTCGTTTGACGACAGGGGTACCTCAACGTCGGCTTATGGACGTGAGGGGGAAATGACCAAAACGGCAGTATGTGACGAAATCTCTACATGACACAACATCACAGAGCTTTGTCAGGATACTTTCTACACTTTCACCTACACATTGATTCACTCTGTTAGCAATTTGTTGTTGGTGGGTTTTTTCCCCACTCACTTCTAGAAAAGCCAGACACTTGCGGTTTAATCAAGGGTTTTCTTTTTCTTCCCCCCCGGGGCTGGATGATTGCAACAAACTCTGATCATAGCCGCTAATGTATGGACAAATGTGAGTTTGTCTAGCAGAGGTTTCCCTTCATGTTTTATCTTCCCAGTCTGATTTAAAGACTCTTTTTATAAGGTTCAACAAATTAATCAGCGTTATCAGCAATAATTAAATAATAATAAAGTCAAATATAATATATATATATATATATATATTATATATATATATATATATTTTCTTATAATATATATATATATATATATACATACATATATCATATAAAACAATAGCCTATGTTCTGATTGGTTTGAGCCACATTCAAATCCATATTATATATATATATTAATTATATTATATTATATTATATTATATTATATTATCATTATATATATTATATTATATTATTTAAAAACAAACTTGTTTCAGTTAGTTCAGTTAATGTTCAGCAACATATTTCAGTAGCTTTCTAATTAAATAAAGTTTAGTTGAAGAACTGAAATTATTGACTGGAAATGTAACAATAAAACTAGAACTGAATTACAAATCATTAATTACAACACAATTACTTAAATGTAACTAAATTAAAGTGAAAACTAAGGATCAAATAAAGCCCATTCAAAATATGATAATATTTATATATACAAAATCTTAAACTATATAAATTGTGTTTAGAA
>NW_024875387.1:0-1870 GCF_018340385.1 Cyprinus carpio
GGTTCCATTTGTTGCACCTGTGACGTGCTGGCCATGCAGGACTTTTTCCCCCTTTTTGCCTCATGTTTGCTTCACAATTGCTGCAATTAGAAATTTTTTGCGGGGGAAACTTATCTAATCTGTGTTTGGGGTCGGCGGTTTCTTTTTTAGTTTGTTGAACACTATCCACATTTGTCAAGTTGTGCTTGTCAACTAATTGTTTTAGTGTGCTGGTCAGTCAGTTATGTATTTGACATATTTCAATGGCTTTTGTCAATGTTAGCTCATTGTCACGCAACAGGAGTTTTCTCATTCCATTGTTGAGTATCCCACACACGAGTCGATCTCTTATCAATTCTTCCTGTAAATCTCCAAAACCTGCAAACTCTGTGCTGCCTTGTTTCAGAGGTTGCTTACATATGCCTCTATTGTTTCTCTTGAAGCCTGGCTATTTCTTGGAATTAAATTTGTGTCTTTCCATTGTTATGTTTGTTTGTGGACTGCAAGTTGCGAAACTACGTTTAGACATTCCGGGTCCTCGTGATTCAGCCGAGTAATTATTCGTCCCGGTTTTCTACCTCGCCTGTATATACAGCGGATGCATAGGCGAATGTTGACTCATGCTCAATGGCTTCGAGCTGGCCAGATTAAGCAGTATGAATGCTTTAGAGTGCGAGCTCTTTCTCAAGAGTGTGCAGCAGCAACAATGAATATATAGAATTCCTGCTCAAACACCGCGCCAATTTTAGTACGATATTGCCGTAAATACAAGAGGATCAGGTCTCGCGGAACCCTTCAGCCATATGATTTATTGTCGCGATGAATACTGATGGCTTACTGTGTGGATGCTCGTTGGAATAGTTCATTTTCTCGCTGCTCTTACATTCTGTGCAGACCACTTCTGACACCATGCTGAATGGCGGTGGCAAGGCAAGATCCTTTTAACAACGAGTATGCTTTACTATAGGACATGCAGGAGTTCAATGCGCAGTGTACAAACTTCAACAGCGTAGCACCAACTGGCATAAGCGGTATAAAAACAAGCTGGAGAAGTCATGATCTGCTTCAGATTTAAAGCTACAGAACACTATTATGTTCTACAAAACCCAAAAAGGAGATTTTGGAAGCAAATAGCAACTATTCAGTGGAATGGCCTTAACCATTAGGAAACTGATTTTCTCTGAAATATCTGTCTCCCAAATCTCAAATTTTTCTCTACCAATACACTCACAAAGGCTGTTGGGTGTTGATCAAATACCACGTTAGTCTATAATTTATTTAGCATTTATTTATGCAGCTTCGACTTTTTTCCTCAAGAGAAAACAAATCTCCCGATATTATTTTTCTCCTCTCATTAGCTTCACTCTCCAGTCAGCGGGTGGCGGCTAAAAACACATTCGTTTGTTTGCCAAACACCATTAAACCTCAGAGGAAGAAGATTAGTTTCACCGCGCTCTCTGTTGTTTTTGTTGTGATGCTTAGTTTAAAACTACAAACTGCCAGGAAATCATTTCTGTAGAACAGTTTTTTAAATCAGGTCCAGTAAATCCCTGTAATGATATTCTCATCCTCCAAGTTTTGAATCAAGCAGTAATATCTGAGGGAGTAAGTATCATCTGAATTGACTCAGTGTATATCAGTGTGAGGTATGGGAACAGCTCCAGTCATGACTGCAAAGCCCTGCACAGAGTTGTGCGCTTAGCAGAGCACATCTCAGGGTCTGCTCTCCCCACCTCTCTGCAGGACATCACTACCTCAAACCTTTGCAAAAGCAGAGCTGTTAAAATAATCAAGGACTCCATTCACCCCCAGTAACCATCTTTTCACTTTTGCTGCCATCTGGTAAGCGTTTCCGTAGACTTAGGAGGAGTTTTCTTCCCCCAGGCCATCA
>NW_024875388.1:0-2001 GCF_018340385.1 Cyprinus carpio
CAGCCTGATTTCATCTGGTTGGGACAGCTGTTTTATCTGCTTGCAGGCTAGCTGGCTTGCAATCACGCGGGGTGACTGAGCTGGCTGGGTTGCAAGCAGGTCAGGCAGCAGTGTTGCACACAAACAGGGCAGAGGTGTGTGACTTTTTTCCGTAGTCGTGGCCGAGTGGTTAAGGCGATGGACTAGAAATCCATTGGGGTCTCCCAGCGCGGGTTGAATCCTGCCGACTTCGCTGTTAAGCTGAAGAGCGTGAGGAAAAGTGTCCGTGCATTTTTCTTTCCGTCCCTCGTACAGATTTGCGAAAGCGATGCAGTCCCTCTTCAATGGACAAAGGCGCCCGCTGGCTCTTTTGTATTCGGGCTGCAGGAGTCACCCGGTGGAGCCAGTGGCACGCCGTGATCGATATAGTGGTTAGTACTCTGCGTTGTGGCGCAAGCAACCCCCGGTTTGTTCGAATCGGGTCCGGCATCCCTATGCTGTTGAGCAGCAGGGACTGAGCAACACGTTTTTGCCACCTCATCCTTCAGCTTGATTTTTTTTCTGAAGCTTGGCCTGTGCTGACCCCGCCACCAGAAACAAACCCGGGGGAGCAGGCAGGCCCCAGGTGGAGTGTAGTGGGTGGCGAGAGGTTTGGGCGATGGACTCGAAAAATCCATTGTGGGGGGTTTCCCGCGCAGGTTCGAACCCTGCCCGACTCACGGGGGAGTGGTTTGGCGAATTACTTTAGCTTTCTGTCATGATGGTAGTGCTTTCTAAGGCCTCTGTTCCAGTCGCTCTCTCTGCCTGCAATGACAGATTTGTAGAAACTTTACCTAATCAATAGCGGATGTAGCAAATTCGTTTCTTCTGGGCGGGGGAGTGGGGGAAAACTTTGCTGTGCTATAAGCGTAAGAAACTTTCACTGCGCCAAGAGCCGGTAAGCTCAGTCGGTAGAGCATCAGACTTTTTTAATCTGAGGGTCCAGGTTCAAGTTCCTGTTCCGGGCGTAGGGTCACGTCTTCTTTGTTGGCGGCCTCAGCATGCTATCATGTCGGGTCCACCCGCTGCTGCTGACTATCTACAAAATGTAGCTATGCCTCGACCGCATGCTCCTGGTGGACCTGGGCGCATCTCCCTTGAGTCAGCTGGGTGGAAATTCTGATGAAGTGCGCTGGTGAGGAAAAAGAACAGCTAGCTACGAAGTGCATTGGTGTAGTGAGTAAAACATTCGAAGAGCGAGGCGTGGCGGACTGATTTAATCTGAGTAGGAGCTGGGTCGCCTTTGCGAGGGCACAACGCAATCGTACAGGTGACCGACTGGGAGATTTTTAAGCAGATCGAATGGCAGCAGTATTGCCTGAAACCGTACTGAAGTTTGATTTTTTGTGTAAATGCGTGGCTGGTAATGGTGAAGATGGACTTGGCGGGAAATCCGTGGGGTTTCGCGTGATTCGAGATGCCGACTGCGGGGAGTCACTTTTGGAGACCTGACTAACTGCAAAGCTGATGGTAGCCTTTTCTGGAGCCTCTGTCTTCCTGTGGACGGTGCGCGGCTTACTCGCCAGCGGCGCAGCAACGGAATTCATTTCTCTAGGTGCTTCAGCAGGCACAGCAATAGCACATATAACGCAAACGTAGCTTTCACTGGGCGCTAGAAGAGCCCGGATAGCTCGATCGGTAGAGAGCATCAGACTTTTTTAACCTGAGGGTCAGGGGTTCGAATCCTGTTCGAAGGCGTAGAGGTCGCTCTTCTTGTTGGCGGCGTCAGCCTGCTATCATGTCGTCAGTCCATCACTGCTGCTGACTATCTATAGCGCGAGTGCGGGCGTTCGCCTCCTGCTCCTCCTGTGGACCCGCGAGACCTCCTGGTAGAGCCGAAGTGCGTGATTCTGATGGTGAAGGGGGAGAAGAGGAAGTGGGAGTGAGGCGAGTGGCCGAAGTTAGTGTCCTGCCGATGGGTTCCCCGGGAGAGGCCCAGCACTGAAAAGGAACCCCACACCGCCCCACATTCCAAAGGAGGAG
>NW_024875389.1:0-1854 GCF_018340385.1 Cyprinus carpio
AAGTCAATTTGTCTTTATATGACTTAGCACTGAATTGGTAACATTGCTCCAGGGATGGCCTTTCTCACAGAATGCACAAGGTTTGTGTAGGCACTGATGACTGATGTACTGTTGGTTTTTAACATAGTCAAGTCTTTTTGAGTTTCACCAACCTGTTTGACGTCAGTTACAAAACTGCTGCTTCTTTTTGCTTCCTTTTTAAACTTAGATCCTTGAAGAGACTTGTTGGTTTTTATCACCTGCCAAAGCATCAGATCCCCAAAAAGTGGGTTTGATATTACTTTGCTTTGCGATCAACAAACTCCACCAACTGATGAACTTGGCTCTTCTTCTGTTGCGCTCCTCATACTCGTAAGCATGTGCTCTCCATTTTTCACGCAACTTGTAGGGTAGCTTTGAGATAATAATCCTCATGTTGGTAGGATTATCTAACTCATCCATATATTCAATATCCTCCATTACATTGCGGCAAGTGACTAGGAATAGTGAAAATGCACTTAAAGACTTTCCATCCCTCACAACTTAATTTCAGTATTTTAATGTCTTTTGCATTAAGGCTGTAGCAATTTGAAGTTAGTTTCCAAACTTCGTGCAGAGTCATTGCCTTTGCATAACGATCATCTGGCATATGCTGACAGCATACAAGGGTCTCTGGGCTCACCTCTTGTATACTGCTCCAGGAGTACAACTTGTGGCACTACTGTATCCGGCTCTCTGGAATCCAACGGCATGTTTGGGCAGCTTTCATAAAGACCTGAGCACAAGTGGATCTCCATGGTAAAGGAGTATCACGTTGAGTGAACCGAGACATCTGATTCTTCTGTGCATGATATCTAATCCTTCATCACTTTTTGGAAGTTCTGAAGTATCATTAATACAGCCAGCTACTTCATTGACTGGTGCCGACCATTCCTTAGCAGTATTTGTTGGTTTCTTGTGGGTCTGACACTTACAGGTATACTTGAGTAAAATTACTTCAGGATCACGATGACTTTTTTTGCTGTGATTTGATGTTACACTATGTTGATCATATTCATAATGTTAGTGGTTTTTGAAGTACTTTTACATCAGCTGCTTGGACAGCCCGATTTGACTTGCACACTGTGTGGTCTCGCAATCTTGATACACTTTGAATTTTGGCATAGACTACAAGAGCCGTTTTCTATTTCCAACTTTTCCATTTCAGCCTGTTTAATGGCTTATTCATTTACAATTCCTGCCTTTCCTTTCAAAATGTGCTGTTTAGCCAACAAAAGATGCTATGTTAGCTTCTCTTAAGACGAGCTGAGTATGTTGGATATTGAGGATTTGTTGGAAAAGGACGTTGCTCCACTTCCTGACTTATTAGAAGTGATAGTCTGGGAAGACAACCTTGCACACTGTCCATTGGCCTTGTGACATCGTCACAAATTTGAGAATCTTAATGCCTTCTTGTTTCCTCAATACACAACTCCACTTTTTCAATGAATTGTTTGCAGCAGATTAGTTTAGGCTGAAACCAGAAATCCTGATCGCATCATGCTCTTCATCTTTTAAATACAGCAACACTGATGCATTACTTTCAACAAATTCTTCAAACAGCCGTTTGTAGACTTTAAATTGGTGGTTTTCAACATCATTCACGTTGCAAACATTCTCCATAAGCAGTTCAATTTCGCTTCTGGCGTTAATTGCCTAACTTGCCTCTGTGCGTTATCTTGCTGTGGGCTTTCTTCTAAACCTTTGTCAGTTGGCGCCCTCTTGCGGTCAGACCGCGTAATAGCATCATCGTCGTCGTCTTTGTTGTCCGCCATTTATGAAACTTAATAGCGTGCAAGTTCACTTACGATAGAAGTTGCTCAGTAACACTTGCCT
>NW_024875390.1:0-1895 GCF_018340385.1 Cyprinus carpio
GAAACTGCTCTTTGTTAGTAATTGGAATCTTCTGGGAGCGTCCTAGGTTTTTTCGCATTGATGGCCTGCACCCCAGCAGAGTCGGAGCGGAGCTGCTCTCGGGACAACATCTCCAGGACTCTACGGCTACCATTGGCATAGTAAGACCAATTCCTCAGAATAACTGCTATGGTGGCTTTTGTTCTAACAGCTTAAATGACAGAAATACTTCATGCGTGTCCAGTCCATTAAGACTGTGTATGTTCCCCGAATAGTGAGTTCAACTAAATATAAATGCAGCTAATGCAGGATTTAATGTTGGATCTAGAAAAAAATCTGATCGTGATTAAACCAGATCAGACAGTGCACTATAGATCCCCTGAGGAACAGTTCCACTTATTCTCTACTACAGGAGAGGAAGAATAGTATAAACTTGTTAAATCATCTAAACCAACAACATGTATGTTAGACCCTATTCCATCTAAGCTCCTAAAAGAGGTGCTTCCAGAAGTCATAGATCATAGTTTTTTTAAGTACCCGGTGGTACCGAAGTGCCCCGGTCAACCCAGTTCTTGATGCCACATCTCAGGAAAGGTGCGCATGATGCGCTCTCTCTTCAGTAAAAGCACTGGGAGGACATGACTACATCAAAAGCTGGAGGAATTCAAGGAAAGGAGCGCCATTTGATTTACTTATTTGATTTGTTACTGAGGAAACCTCTCTCGTGTACTCTATAAGCGCCTCCTGCTGGCAGAAAATTAATTTGCATATATATGCTGCCAAAAATAAAGTGGAAGGGTGTGGAAAAACACTGCTTCTGTTATGCATATTATTAAATATTTTAATTTGAATGTCGATTAAGATGAATGCTGTTATTAGAGTGGTTAATCGTATAATGAATTATAACTACTATATAAATATAATGAGCATTAGAATGAAGTTTCTTTATTAACTATTTAATGCTCCTATAACTTTTATTAGGTTAAAAAAACAAGAGGACATGATGCTATTTACTATTTTTTACACACAAGAGGATTTTAAATGAATTATGAATCTAAAATATGCATTTTAGAGAATGAACAAATGGTTAACATTGTGTCATATCAGTCAGAAAAGCAGTTCTGGTTTTTTTTTTTTTTTTTTTTTTAGCTAACTTAGATGTTATTCTTCGCTGAATAACTCTAAAATGTTTCAAAGCCCTTAAAATTAAATATGTACACAGTTTGAATTAAATGAAAGTATAGTCAAATTTTTTTTAATTTGTGTTGTTTTTGTGTTTTGCTTTGGTATCGAAATGGTACCGAGAACCGTGAATTTTCACTGGCATCGGTACCTAATACTGAAATTTTGGTACCGTGACAACACTACTCACAATTATATTCCTTCTTAGAGAAAAATGGTATCTGTGAGGATTTACTTTTTTTTTTTTTTTAACAACTTTTTAACAACATGTATTACACACACACACCAGAACAAAAACTACTAAAATGCAGTATAGACACACATATTGATGTCTTCGTGATCAAGCATTACAACTTAGCATATCTCACACTCTTGTACAGGACTCACATCCACAAGACCCAGCATTTTTCCATGCTGTTCACGGTACCATCTCCAGGTATCAGTAACCCCCTTCCCCATGACCTCGACTCTCTTTAAATGGTCTTCTCCCTTATTTTTGTTCAATGAACACCAACCCTCTATCCATGCGCTACCGCTTCAACCTTCTTATCCATTTTTATACCCATATTATAAATCAAGCCATGACTTGTCCAATAAAATACTATTACCTCAAAGAAAAGAAAAAAAAACACAAATAAGCCGTGTCAGTCGCGCATTTCAAGTAACATCTTTCCAACTATACATTATATTAACCTAATATCTTCAAACTATTATCTTAAAATAAAGTCACCCCA
>NW_024875391.1:0-1979 GCF_018340385.1 Cyprinus carpio
TTCATCATGACATTTTTTCCGTTGTACAAACTCCTCTCTAAAATACAACTCTCTGCAGTTCCGCTAAAAAAAATTAAAACAAAAAGAAAGACAATCCGACACAGCTCACATTTTTTGGTTTATGAGGGTATTCACGTTTAAATGTTACTTGATCATCAAGTTTCATTGCTTTTGCCCCCTAATGCTTTGAACGTCCATAGTTACTGGATCACGAACGAAGGATTCACATAAAACATATAACACTAGAACATGTTTCATCAACAGTTTCACTTAACAAGACACGTTTTCGCGAACGTCCACATTTATGGCTAGGAGCAAGTAAGTACTCTTCAAATGCACTCTGAAACAGTCATGATTCTGTCACTGGGCAAGTTGAGAACCTCAAGGACAGAGCTTTTTTGAACATCCAAGCCTAAAGAAAGCCTGTTAACCAGTCATATTGTCCGTTTATGCACTTTGCTCTTCATCCTTTCTTTCCGTCCACCATCTCTGTCTGGGGCCAGATACAGCCATCTTTAACAGTGGAATCAATGTCTTTCTCTGTGGCATCGGATGGTAGACGGTTACGTCTCACAGCCGCTTCAGAAAAAAGAAACAAGCCAGCACACATGATGTATAATTAACTTATGCATCATCAGGTAATGTGGATATTGAATCAAATGCAATATTACAACAAAACCCTGAGCCCAGATTTAAATTCAAATTCTGACTGTCTACTACAGGTGAAAGATCATTCCGCAAGATCATGTTTAATTTTTACTTTTTTAATTCCGTGTATGTTTTGTTATGCAGCAGCTTGAGCCCTATACATAAAATGTTCTCTCCCTCCTTCACTTTCTTAATCTCTATTATAGTGCATTCATGCTCAACCAGGCTGGTTTCAGATTTGTTTTTTCCATTCATGCTTTAAACATTTAGAGTAAAGAGAGAAAAGAGAAACAAAAACCTTTGTGGGGTCAATCTCACCCACTTAACTTTGATTTTGAAAGGATCATTTTTTTTTTTTTTTTGAAAGCTTCGGGACCAAAAAAGACAAAAAGGTACAATGCTGTGTAATTAAAGGCTTTATAAAAAGAACTGCAAGCACGTGCATAATCAAATTAAAAACAGCATGACAGTGTAGTTTTTCAAAAAAGAATTCCACTTTACAAACTGTGCTTAAAAAAAAAAAACAAAAAAAAGCAAGCTGATAGCTTAGGTAGAACTGACCCTACGAAATCAATTAAACAAACTTGTAGCTCACATAAAGTCTGTCTTTGCAGGTTTACAAAATGGTGTTAAAGTTTAATTTCCATTTTAGCCTGGAATTTTTACTTCCGGAACCTGACTGTTGCACTGTTACTTCATCTCTCTTCTACTCATCTAAAACTTGAAAATCTATTAAAATAACTTTTTTATATTAAAAGTATAAATGACAATTTATATTTGTAAGGATCCACCCACCAGCCTAAAGGAATCCAGTGGTCAGGTTTAATACTGTATATTTTGTTCTTTTACTTGCGCTTTCTAAATTTTTCAGGATTTAATTTCATTATTAGTCTAACTCCATGTTCAATCTGACTCCTAATACTCTCAAGTGATCATTTAATTTAGGCAAAAATTAATAACTAAAAACTAACAAGCCAAAAATCAATTGTATGTTAATTTAGATATTTCCGCATTGTTCTGCAACCGATACTTTCATATCTTCATATTCATTATTCTGCTCATTAAGGGACCTAACATTGCTCAGAAATTAACTCTGTGAACAGTGAACGCATTGCGACACAAACTCGCCAGTTCTGTAACTTACTCAGAGAATACATGGTGATTTATAATACTTTTAAATACTCAACTACTCAATGCTCAATACTGTTTATTACTTATTGTCAACTTAATTTAAAGGTTGGCAATGTCAAAATTCAACATATTACAGTATACGGATCTTATAAGTAGGGTTGGGTATTGTTTGAAATTTTCCGTTCGATTATGAGCAATAC
>NW_024875392.1:0-1350 GCF_018340385.1 Cyprinus carpio
CACAGCACAAACAGAGGCAAAACGGAGAGCAAACATCGCGGGTCAATAAGCAGGCAAAGGTCGCAAACAACAACAGCAGTCCAGATAGCAAACACATCCAAATCCATAATTCAAAAGACGAGGTCAAAGGCAGGCAAAAGACATACACAAGCAAACAATCCAGGACTATGAAATACACTTGGTAGAGACAGGGTAAACTAGCAATACTTCTCAAGTAACATAATGCACAAACAACATGGCTTATAACAGGTGCAGGCAGGAAGTGATGAGAGAAGAAGCGGCAGTGTTCAGTATTCGGGAGATGGCTCCCTCTGGAGGTTGGATGAATGAATGGTGGATGCAGATGTTACATTATGTTTTATTTATTTTTTATGCCTAATTGCTTTCTTTCTTATTTGTATGTTATCATTTAATATATATGGACAAAATGTTAATCTTAATCACAAAAAATACTGTAATTATATTTCATTACTACTTACTAATATATTTAGTACGCTTACATTAATAATGTAATAAAAATTCTATATGAAAATCATTTTTGCCACAATATCATGGTGCACTTATGTTACTATAGTAAATCCATGGTGAATGATGGGGATTTGAAGATTGAAAAGCCTTCTTAGCTGTATCATTGATATCATTGATCTGATAGAAAAAATAGTGTTAAATTTAGGCATACACATACATCAAGAATCAGCATAATGAATCTCAACAATGGTGACAAACAGCATATTCAGATAAACAGATCAACTCTGAACATCACAAAACAATGCTTACTTCAAAAAGTAAAAAAAAACAGCAAAATAAAAAGAATATGGTAAGAATAAAGAAATTACAAAGACAATTCTGCTCATAATTTATTCATGCCGCAATGCATGATAGGGAGCCAAGGATGACTGGCTAGATTTTGTGGTTTACTACATGCTTTTTAGACAAGGTCCTACATTGTTTGTGATTCTTAATGTCTGTGGGTCTAATTCAAGTTTTTTGTTTTTTTTTGTATTTAACACATTGAGAGTCTATGTAAATGTTCACCACCCTGAAGCAAGCCTTCTGGCCGCTCCCCCTCTAGTTCACCCCAGACCCAGAACTCCCCTTCGTGGGTGAGTGGATGCCTCCCAGCAGCAGGGCTCTCCTCACTCGACTCCATCCATGCGCCGCCTTCTCATGGAAGCTCAGCCCGGTGGAGAAGAACTATGACATTGGGAACCGAGAGCTGCTGGCCATCAAATTAGCGATGGAAGAGTGGCGACACTGTGGCTAGGGGCGTGGCTCATCCGTTCACCGTACTTACAGATCATAAGAACCTACAATACCTTAGAGAAGCAAAACGCCTAAATCCATCACAAG
>NW_024875393.1:0-2888 GCF_018340385.1 Cyprinus carpio
TTGCTGACGAAAAGCCAGAATCAAGCGTCCTCTAGGCTTTCGGTCCATTGTTATTCTCCCCTTAGACAGTCTCGCGCTGTCAAATAGTATTTCTTTTCACAATTAAACAGCTCAAAAACACCTGAATTCAGCTCTTGTTGTGTTCTAATGGGTGGATGGTGTGCATTCGCGGTAATATTTTGTTTTAAAAAGCTCTTAAAACTATAAAAATGCTTTTTGTGAGCTCTTTAGACTGCAGCGCTGATGCAGATGATTTCTCTCTGGTCCTTCTCACTGATCTCTGTGAACATCAATTATTAATGAGAGCTGAGCCCGGGAATAAAAACATATGTTGGTTCAGCTTGTCAGTGTAGATGAAGGGGTATTATTGTCCGTTCTCGCCAAAAAACCATCACCGTGTTCTGGAGCGCTAGAGCAATCGATGTGATGTTCAGCCCTTGACAAAGAAAAATCTCACAAAGCACTCTAGAGTTGTAAACCTTCATTTTCACTTTCTATACTCCATATTCAAATCAAAATAGCCCGACTTCCTGTTGAGTGGTAGCTAATGACTGTAAATTAGAAAGTTGTCCGTCTTAATAAGAACAATATATGTACGAGTTTGGTGTCTGTAGCTAAAACTAAGCCCCCCACTTTTGACAAAGGTGGCGCTATAAAGTGCCTCCTCCACGCCCTTTTATGACCTTTTGCCAGTGTCTAGCTATCATTAATACTGATATGTGTTCTGAGTTTCATGAAATTCTAAGCATGTTATCTGCCTCAAAATCAGAATATATTATACAGAAAAAAATTCCAGTTTGATATGTTGCCATGGCAGCACTATATTAGATATCAATATCCCTCAACAGTTTTACATGGGCCGTGTTTTGTCATTATTCTGATGAAGTTTAGGAAGCAAATTGAGTAAAAATAAGATGCTGAATTCAAAGCATTTTGAAAATGACACACTTCCTGCTGCCAGTTGGTGGCGCTATAATTTTGACTCCTAATAGTCACACATATATGCGTCGGCATCATACAACGAACAAATTGATGAAGTTTAATTAAAATCATCAGGAAATGTATGTGGATGTTATTAGACACTTCCTGTTTCTCATTTCTCGCCATAATTTCAGCGCCTCGCCACGAAACCAAACCATTCAGAGATATCAAAAAATCCCCTGGCAATTTTGCATCCCCAATGTCTTGAGATCATGTTGACCAAGTTTGGTGGCAATCGGGTAAAAACCTATGACAAGTATATCAAATTCCAGAGCATGAAGCTTTTACATAGCTCTTAGCTGACTTCCTGTTGGTAGACCTATGACATACAATGCTGAAAGTTATTGACGGCACAATGCAATCTATATGTGTCTGAGGAGTTTGTATATGAATATGTGCAAGTATGTTTGAACTTCTTTCACATCAACATTTCTGACTCTTCTGTTCAGGCGCCGTGGGCCCTAATGCCACGCCGTTCTAGCCTCTGCCAGCCTCCTAATGGCCTGGGTCTAAGGTGTGTGCAAATTTTCAAGAGTTTTGAGTATATGTTGGGGCCCCCAAAGCTAGCTTTAATGAAAAATAAGAATACTAAGCCCTAAATAATGCTTCCTGTTGAAGTAGACCTATGACATACGAGTACGAAAGTTGTTCTAGCTTGATGAGATCTATATGTGTACCCGAGTTTCCATGCGATCACGTGCAAGTATGTATGATTATATGGCTCCCTCCATATTCCAGGGGGCGCTGTGGAGCCCCCTGTGCCACGCTCCCGATGTATCGAAGCCCCTGCCCCGGCCCCTAATGGCCGCCAGATTTCCAATGTGTGCCAATGAATTTTCAAGAGTTTTTGAGTATGTTAAGGGCCCCAAAAAGCCCCCGAGGCGCTGGAAAAAAGTATGTATGTACACATAACACACACAAAAATAACGTCTAAGGAAAGCAATAGAGTCTCCTCGCCCCTCCAGGCTTGAAGCCTAATAAACAACTAGTTATCAAACGGGATGGACATTAGCAAGCAAACATGAAAACATCAAATAAATGATCCACAGGACAAGAGGGAATGCCATGGAGTGTTGCTTTGACTACAATATTCCTTACTAATATTCATATCAATAGTAATACTTAAATATGAGTTTATCATATTTGAATAATTAATTAATTAATTAATGCCTCAAAGATGTTTCAAAGAATATCATGAGTATTACAACATAGATTCTTAACTTTTTACAATGTAAAAACAGTTCACCTAAAAAATGAAAAATTCAAACCCACTCTTTGTACATCTTCAGGAACAAGAGTGGAGATACTTTTGATGAAATGTCGAGGGAGCTTTCTGAACCTCCCATAGACAAAGCAACGCGAACTGACACATTCAAGGCCCAGAAAGATAAGTAAGAACAATGTTAAAATAGTCCATATGACATCATAAACTTATGGTTGAACCACTGGAAGGAGTTGCAAAGAATACTTTTGATAGCATAAGAAGAAAATGATGCAATAATGACTCTTTGTTCAGCTACAGTGTTTCTTCTCTTCCATGTGAGTTTTGATAAGCCACGAGTATCACAGTGCATTCATGTGGTGCTGCTGGCGCAGAGCCCGGTGATGGCACGTAGAACATCCATCTCTCCTAGCTCATCATCTGTATATTCTGTTTCCAAAAAAAATATAGGCTGGGCAAAAATTAATTAAAAAAAAAAAAAAATGAAAGTCATCCCTCAGTGGAAATCTTCAGAATGGTTCTGAAGATAGTTTTATGTACAGCATGCTTCATCTTCTGCTTGTAAACAAGGCACAGCATCCAGGTTCTATGTTGGAATGCATAAGAAACTTTCATTTGTGTTTGAAGATAGACTAAGGTCTTGCAGGTTTGGAGCGACATGAGGGTGGTAATTAAAGACAGAATT
>NW_024875394.1:0-1823 GCF_018340385.1 Cyprinus carpio
ATTTTGTTCAGTGTATAAACAAGTGTACAGTATAAAGGTGAGTGACGTCAGAGAAAAGAAAAAGAAAACATACCTTGGTTTCCGCTCTCTGCTTTGGAAGAAAATGCTATCCAGCTCGCAAAAGAAGTTTTTTTTTCCTCCTGTGATAGGTGCCCAAACTAACTCTTCTGATTGGCCAAAACTCTCTGATCACTGAACAGTGCCTGTCTTTGCCTCTACAGGTGCACAAATCACTTTTGCACCATTTGTCACTGAATATGTGCTGCAAAGGGAGATGTGCGAAACTTGTCATTTTACAGAGTGAAAAACAGGTTTGAAACTCGTAGCAGCAGATTCATGCCATTGTATTTATGCTGCAATGTTTGTGCTAGAAAAAGCATCCAAGGAGAAAAAATATATATGCAAGAAAACATTCTACAAGTGTGCAAATCTGAATTGACATACTGATTTGGCGGATGTGTACAAAATCGCTTCCCCGTGATTTTACATTTTTTATGGGTGTGGAATGTGTTTTCCACCATATTCACTGCAGAAATAGCAGCAAACACGAGGAGCGAGGATGGGTTTTCTGATTTGTGTTTGCAACTTTTGTATGTGACTTGAAATTTACTGGAGGTCAATATGTGTTGATACTTCTCTCTGCAACTGGCTAAATTCCACTGAATACATATTCTGGTTGTTTTTGAATTGAAAATAATTTCTTATACAAGCATATGTCCATAAACTGACAATCACCACTGATAAGCTACTACTAAAATATTGCTTAGAACTTAATTTTTCTGTAAAGTTGCTTTGCAACGATCTGTATCGTAAGCGCTATACAAATGCTTGAATTGAACTGAATTTAGATTGCATTCCTTCTCACCACACACCATGTTCTTTAATATGACTTTGACCTATTTATAAATGCACTCAACTTGCTGATGTCTTGAAACTGTATACCAGAGCCATCTGGCTTAGCTCCTCCACAGCCGTGCCTGCATTGGTAGAGTGCCAGCAGGATTATCTGACAGCATGAAGAAGCACTGAAATCCTTTCTGGAGTGTCTGATTCCCATTCATAAAGCCAAAAATATCTGGGACATTCCTCTCACCAAAACAAATCTACTAATCATTACAGAACTTTTCATCTATGTGGACATAGTAGAAAGCATTTTTAGATAGCTGCATTATGCTTGTTTTGAATACTTCATTTGGCTGAACTTTAGGATCATCTTGGATATATTTCGCCTAATTTTACCTATTATTTCTTTATTTATTTATTTAAAGAAGAAACTCCTCTATGAGATTAGAAAAATCACTTTTGCATAAGTGTTCTATTACAACTTATACACATATACACAAACATTTACATATTGATTCCTCTCATCCTTCTATTATAAATAGTAGCTAAAACATGCTTTGAAAGACACAAATTATAGCTTTTAATTACTAGATAATTCTAACCCATGCAGCAAGCATACTTAAAGCATACTTTTCAGCATACTTTTGTCCTAGTTCAGTTCAGACAATAGGTGCAGAAAGGATACATTTTGGGAACAATGAAATAAACTACCAACAATTTTCTGTTTTATTTTTTTATTTTTTTTATTTATTCGTCTTTTTTTGGGCAACAAGAAAAATTCCATTTGCATCATTTTGCCAGGAAAAAAAAGAAACTTACAAGTACTACATATAATTGTACATATGCATGTACACCTACATACCATACAAAATAAAATAATTACAAATCATAAAAAAAAAGAAAAGAAAAAAATAAAATTTTTTACTCTTATTGAACAAAAAGGGGTAGGCTGAAGCTAAAGCTTATTATGCCTACCCTTA
>NW_024875395.1:0-1996 GCF_018340385.1 Cyprinus carpio
TTAGCTCCTGACTACCAGCTATGGAGTTTTGTTCTCTGTAGAATAGCTACAAGTTTCAG
Organism: Cyprinus carpio; assembly: GCF_018340385.1. NCBI lineage: Eukaryota > Metazoa > Chordata > Actinopteri > Cypriniformes > Cyprinidae > Cyprinus > Cyprinus carpio. The sequence goes on from NW_024875395.1 coordinate 60, forward strand.
CAATTTCTCTGAGACAGTTTAAAATCTGAATGTCCTGTTCAGAGCACATTCAGGGCTTTCAGAGATGTTAAATGATTGGATGTTTCACCATGACTACTCTCTCTCCTTGGTCTTAAAAATGTCTGACATTAGTTTAGTGATCAAGTGTAACACCCTTTTATGGAAAATGTAATAATAATTGCTTAATTATCATTTAAATCTGACAGAATTTTCAAATAGTTTGTCATAAATCCAACATTTCAGGAGAAAATGTTATGGGGTTTTCAAATCAAAATACGAGCTTCTTGTTATGAAACAGGACATCTATTTCATACATGTCCACTGTAGAGGACACCCGGACCTAAAACCATGTTTATTTGCTACTACCACTTTGGGAGACACAACGAATGAATAGAAGAAAAAAATTATATATCAATATTCCTGTTAAATATTATTATGAAAAATCTTGGTAACAATTACACACCCGTTATTTCCACTTTATTTGTTCATTCTTTGTTGCCCCTAAAAACACATCAATATGCAAATTAGATACAGTTTATTGATACATTGTATATAACTGGAAAAACTTTGTTTATGGACATTTTACACATTTTGCATATTTATTTCCTTTTATAACATCAGAGTCAGAATCAGAAAGAGCTTTATTGCCAAAGTAATGCTTGCGCATACAAAGGAATTTGTTTTAGTGACATAAGCTTCCAATTTACACAGAGACAACAACAACACACAGACAAAAAATAATAATTAATTAAATAAAGCCACAAAGGTTATTGCACATTTTTTATTGTAAAAAGGAAAGTGAGGAAACATTTAACTGTTCATGAGGTAGATTGCCTGGGGAAGAAACTGTTCTTGTGCCTGACTGTCTCTGGCATATCATGGCTCTGAAGCCCCAGCCAGATGGCAAAAAGTTCAAAAAGTGGGATAACTTGGATGTGAGGGATCTAGAGTGATTTTCTGAGCCTTTTTCCCTACTCTGGATGTACAGTAGGTAGACATTCAAAATGGTAGTGTCACAGGCGCATACCGCCACCGCCAGAGTAGGGGGTCAATGGCGTTAACTGCAAATCAGTCGCGCGGTTAAAATCATTCATAAACTACCGCTTTCAGGTGGCATGCCAAAGGGGATCTGATTTCAGAACTGAATGTAATTGTAAAATGAAAGGAAGACATAAAACAACAATAACATTATAATATTCATTATAACCATCCTTAAAAGCCATTAAAAAATAGGATAGTCTTAGGCTACAGTCTACCATCAAAAAAATTAAAGAAAGGCCTTTACACAAAGGCTCTTATGCATGCTATTGTTTTTAAACAGTCATTATATATATATATATATATACGATTAAAAATGTTTTCATTTCGTTCATTCTTGTTAAAAATAAATAAAATATATATATATATATATCTCTATAATATTCCATTCTGTTTGCAGAGCTTAAATGAGAACGGTCCAGCAGGTTCTCACGCCCAACCCTTTATTCACCTTGTTATTATTCTTGGACTTTTTCAAATTTTTACACTTTGCCTTTACTGCTATCCGCCACTGTGAATTGTGACTTTGATCGCTTTGGTGCCTCACGCACATATATTCATTAAGGTTGGAAACAGCAGTCGCTCACCGCCATGCGCGAAAGTAGCGGGCCACTTTGCATACTCTTGTTCATTATGATTTTTTTTTCCCTCGAGCACGAAAAACACGTGGTGAAATCCAAAGCCTATTTTACCTAATAAATAAGAGTTTAGCTACAAATGGGCAACATGTTTGGATTTGTCCCGAATGAGAGAGATAAGCCCAACATAATCTATCGCTTTAAATTATTTTTAATTATTATTATTTTTGTTGTTGTTTATAAGCCTATATTATTATATACTGCAATTATATTTATCCATTAGAATTATATATTTGTAATTCTTGTTCTGTTCTGATAATT
>NW_024875396.1:0-1977 GCF_018340385.1 Cyprinus carpio
ACTGTTTTCTATTTTAATATATTTTAAAATGTAATGATTTGCTGCTAAAAACTGCCCTGATGTGTTGACCTGATGGATAAATGTTTTTAAAAGGCACAGCACTTATTTGAAACTGAAATATTTTCTCTAACTTTTGATAATTGATAATTAAAGACATTGATAATAATTTGATAATAATAATGATTGTGATTAAACCAGATAATAGCAAAATTAGCAAAACAGGGGCAACAGCACCTATGGTAATTGACATGTAATGACATCAAAGTCCTCTAAAGGAAGTAAAGCTTTTAAGTATTTACTCCTAGACTTTGAACTAGCCTTCATGATAATGACTGGAACTCAGACACCTCTTTTAGTTTAAAATTATGTATATATATATATATATATATATATATATATATATATATATATATATATATATATATATATATATATATATATATATATACTATATATATATTGTAAGTATTCACATAACACATCTCATTACCTTGCACTCCAGTTATATGTGATGAAATATCGTATGCTTTTTTTTGTCTGGAAATAGCACTTGAACAGCAGCTATATTAATCTTTCTCCTTTTGCTTTTCCTGTTTTCCTGCATCTCAGGATGCTCACCTGTGAAGAAGATATTAAAGGGTTTATTTCACTGAAATTTTAATTCTATCATTAATAGTTCACACTCATGTGTTGTTCAAACTACATGAGATCCTCACAAGAGGCTAATTGAGTTATTTTTTGTTCCAAATCCGAGCTCTGACCTATATGAACAACATAGACTACCACGTTCAGGGCCACAATTACCCACCTAATGTAGAAGGACAATGGCTGCTTCAAGATTATTTCTAGACTACATGTGTTGTTGTTAGGGTATAGGCTGTGTTCTGTACAGATGTCATGTGGATGTGCATGCATGAGAAAAAAATATATAGGCTACAATAAATGTATTGAATCTACAGATGTAAAATGAATAGTTTCGTCTTTTTTAACACAGTATATTGGATTGTTGTCATATGCTGTCTACTTGTCATCTTGTATACGGATGATTCTTGTCCAACTTTCGCTTTCGTTACCTTCGAATCAAAACCAGTCGATCAGGTTGAACTGTGCAGTACAGAGGTCGAAAGCTCACACTTTACACAGCTCTCGCTTTTCGGTAAGTACAAGATTAAGGGGCAGATTTGTCCTTTTATTTGCTCTTTAATGTTTCGATTTTACTGTCGACATAAAAAAAATAGACTATGTTAGTAAATGTTATTATTTTAGTAAAAGTCTGGAACTGCGCTGTCAATTTATAGACCGTCATTTTGAACAAACACTTAAGTCTGCAGTCCAAAGAATAAGCGAAATGCGAACAAATATGTGTGAAAACGGGCATTCATCTTCAAGACCGGTCAACATTAAATGAAATCTTTAAACGGGTGTGTATGTGTTTTGTACGAAACCGAAAATGAAACTAAACGCATTTCTCTTCAGTCGCTTAAGTCTGACAACGCTATAGGAATAACTACATAAAGTATAAAATGCTGACAGGTCGAGCAATTGACAACTTTATTATTTAACATCCACACTTTAGTGTTCATTTTTAAAGGGTAGGCTGTCTGTCTGATGCTCGCCATTTATTTTTTATTTTTTTCCCAAGCTGATTTCCTACTTGTCAAAGTGATTTCAGTTTTAATCTTTTACATTTGAACAATAACGATTTGCTAAAGCATTTGGTGCAATTACAATTTTTGGAACACACTTAAGCATTTCTTAACTATTTGGAGCATTTGTTTACAAACTATAAAACGCTTAGTTGTATACTAGCCGATTTATTCGGATATTATAAGCTATTAATCAAACCTAAAGTTTTCTTTCAGCTGGTGTTTGGAGATTTTCCCACAGTCATGTCAGAGGAACAGGATGATTCAATGGAATTTGATGAATCTGTGAGTCACAGAGCAACTTTAGTATTTATTTATGAATAACATATTA
>NW_024875397.1:0-2509 GCF_018340385.1 Cyprinus carpio
CCTATCAACAGGTCGACCCCCTTTCCCGTGTGTCCTTGGATCAGCCCCCCTTTTTTCCCATGGTCTGGGAACCATCATCTCCCCCGGGGGACATTGGATTCAGTAGGAGAGGGTGTGGATAGTGCACATGTACACCTTCAACGAGCTGTATGAGTACAGGAACTTCCCGGCCAACAAGCGACATTGGCCACACCCACCCTACCAACCAGGACAGCGGGTCTGGCTTCCAAAACCCCCATTTTTAAAGCAGGAAGCTCAGCCCAAGGTATGTTGGTCCTTTCAAGATACTAAGAAGAATAAATGAGGTCACATACCACTAGAGCTCCTGGTAACACACGTATCTCTCCATCCTTCCATGTTTCTCTGCTCAAACCGGTCCACCTGATGCTGACCCCAACCATGAGACTCAGGAATCACCTCTACCGCTGGACGTTGATGGAGTGCCAGCTTACAAGGTGAATGAACTACTGGACTCTAAAAGGAGAGGGGCCAGCTCCAATACTTGGTGGACTGGGAGGTCTATGGACCTGAGGAGAGGTCCCCGGGTAGCGCCAGCACATCCCGGATCCCCTCTCATGGAGGAATTTAATCGAGCCAGACCACGACCAGCCGCCACGACCACGGGACGCCCGCTCGAAAATGCCAAGAGGCAGTCATAGGGAGGGGGATTCTGTAACGCCACGCCAGCAGAGGGAGCCCCTGCCTGAGTACTGACTGTTCACCGCCTCCTGTTTTTACAATCATTTCCTGTTTGGTACTATTTAACACGAGTCAGCGAGTTCACAGATTGCGAGAGTATTGCCAGTTTACCTTCCTTACCAAGCGTTTTCCCATTGATTATTCTGACTGCCTTTCTGTGTATGATTCTGCCTGTCTTCACGTTTCTGATTCTTGGATTGCCCCATTGGGTTTACTGCCTGATTGGACTGATGTTTGTGTTTGACCCATTCACCTCGCCTACCTCACTCTGCCTGTTGGATTCCCCTTGTGTATGTTGAAAGAGAAGATCAGGCTAGGTGCGGTACTGACTCTCTGCCTGGTTTAACGACTTTGTTTCTAAGATCTTTCCCTGGCGAACTTCTGCAAATGGATTCTAATACTGCCTCAGCCTCCTGGATTACAGAAGCTCAGAGAATCATAATGGGTATTGGTGGTGGTGAAATTATTTCGACATTAAAACCGTTATTATTAATGTCAACAAGGCAAAAAAGTATTCTCAGTAAAAACAGTTCATTACGCCTTAATCTGGAACGCCAAACAGCAGGGGAGAACATGTATTAGTACATTGCATCCTTTGCAGCTGTGCATTTGTTTTTTAAAGGACAACAGCCTAATTTAGGTTAAGCTGGTCCCGAAGTCATTTATCTCAATTCAATTGAAGTTTATTTTGTATAGTGCTTTTACGATACATAAATCATTGCTAAGCAACTTTACAGAAAATTACATGCTTCTACAATATTTAGTAGTAGCTTTTCAGTGATGTATTGCCGCTCTATGTGCATACGGCAGAAATGTTCGGGTTAAAACAATTAAAAGACATAAACCAATAGATGATGAACACCTGGCTAACAGTTACCATTATATTAGGTACTCAAACCTATAGCAAAAATCTACAGTAGTTCTGTATGTTGTTTCCAGGGTTGGTATCATCTGAGGTCCTCTGAGGTGTTGGCATCATCTCCCTTCTCAGGTGTGTTCTGGGATCCAGACTGGAGCTTGTGTAAATCCTGGAGCAAAACAGAGAGAAACAAATAGGGGAACATAATTAGCATAGCTGCTGTTCCAACCAAGTAAAATTCATTGGTTTGGCCCAGCTAAAAAGGAAATAATAATGTGTACGATCAGATACCTTTGCGATAGAATATAAAGAGATGGTAGTAGAATGAAATGAATCGTTTTAAATGAATTTAAAGAGAGAGAGTGTGTTAGAACCCCAAACATTATCAGGAAGGCTATTCCAGAGTTTTGGGAGCCAAATGCGAAAAAGCTCTACCCTCCTTTAGTGGACTTTGCTATCTTAGATACTACCAAAAGTCCAGCATTTTGTGACCTTAGGGAGCATGATGGATTGAAGCGTGGTAGTAGTCTAGTTAGGTATGCAGGAGCTAAACCATTAAGGGCCTTATAGGCAAGTAATAATATTTTGTAACTGATAGGGAACTTAATAGATAGCCAGGGCAGAGACTGTAGAATTGGGGTAATATGATCACATTTTCTTGACCTGGTAAGGATTTAGCCGCTGCATTTTAGACTACCTGCAACTTGTTTATTGACATGCAGGACAACCACGAGCAGTGCATTACAATAGTCCAGTCTAGAGGTCATGAATGCATGAACTAGCTTTTCTGCATCAGAAACAGGTAACATGTTTCGTAGCTTGGCAATGTTTCTAAGCTGGAACAATGCTTTTTTTTAATATGGGAAATATGGTTTTCAAAAGACAAGTTGCAGTCTAATATAACAACCAGATTTTTGACTGTAGAGGAAGAAACAGTACATCCATCTAGTT
>NW_024875398.1:0-1871 GCF_018340385.1 Cyprinus carpio
GTTGGATTACGCTGCTCACCTTCGTGTCTTCAGGAGGACATATCACCTGATCAGCCTCCGCCAGACGTGACTTTGTCTTTTCAGCCTTCTGCTGTGTTCGCATTAGAGCCGCATGCTCTCTCGTCGGGTTCACCTGCCTCCTCCTTCCACGGGCTGACCGCCACGGTAATTTTTGCCGCGTTCTTATCCGGTAGTCGCTTTCTAAACATACCGGTTTCTCCGGGGAATAGCCTATCACATGCCTGCCCGGACGCCGTGGGCGGCTCATCGCCCCCTAAGGACCTTCACCGTTCTGTGTGTGTGCTTGGGCACTTAAAACACGCTCAGAAGCCTTTGGAGAACCCTTTCGGAAAATTGTAGTCATATGCCTTATGCTGCCCATGCAGAACTTTACAACGGGCGCCTTAAAGTTGCAGCGACCCAGTGTGTGCCGAAGCTCGCGCCTTTCTGCCTCAGTGGGGGGACACGGTGACGACGACGCTGGGCCACCGGGGAACTACCGGGGCTCCTCCTTTCGACTTATTTTGGGGCTGAACTTCAGCCCACAATCCTGCATTCCCCGAAGAGGACATCTTCGCAGGTAACTCATGCTCGCCGATGAACCGGGCGGTTCAAGCGATGAGGATGATGCGGCCCTTCTCGGGTCTCAGAGGACAAGAGTCATCCCGCCTCTGGCGCTCCCCAGGCTACGGGCCACGCAGCCCCCGCCTCAGTCCATCCTCCTCCTGGAAGCGTGTGTGTGAGCCAGCCGCCGCCGCTCAAGATTGAGTGCGGCCGCCCACAGAGTGCCACCACCAGGAGAGGGATATTTACTTCCACGGAAAAGTGTTGGGACCTCCTCCCGGGTCCGGAGGGGAAAACAACTTCCCCGCCCTTCCAGTGCGCGCCAAGCACACGAGGCACAAATTGGAGCCGCCACACTTCAAACACGGCCTTACGGGCCTTGATGTAAAGGGATATGGCAGCGCTTTTGGTATGGGTGACTCCCCCTCATCGAAGCCTTCCATCGCCAGGCACCTTAACCCCGCTCAGGGTGGCTGCTCGCTCCCCCTAAGCCGGTCTTGCCCAACAAGATGGACCGTTTTTCTGCCTCAGTTCACCAGGCCGCATACAAGTCCTCGGCCTTGGCTGTCAGGGCCCTGAACGTTTCGTCTCTCCTCTCCGCTTACCAGGCGGAGATTTTGGACGAATTAGGGCAACAGCTGGAAAAGGGAACTCCTTCTCTACCCTTGTGGAAGGAGATCCTCACGGTGAATGACCTCGTCCTCCGTAACGCTCGGCAGGCCGTCCAAGCCTGCGGGCGCTCTATGGCGCTTTCTGTGGTGGAGAGCGCGCGCTCTGGCTTAACCTGTCAGGCCTTCCTGACAGTGAGAAGCGGCGCATGCGGGCGCGTCGGTGGAGCCCGGCCGGCTCTTTCGGGCCCCCCCGTCGCATTGATGGCAACAACGGTGTGACGACACAAAAGAGGACACGAGGCCTTTAAATTATGCCTTTCCCAGGAGGCGGCCCCACGCCAGGCACCCCCTGGGGTGTTTGCCTACACTCCTGCCATGGGGGCGACATTTCCCCAGGGCCCAAAGGGGAAAAGGGCCCCGCAAAAACAAACCCCTCCCCCACGGCAGAATAAACCCCCCCCCCTGCAAGCACCCGGGGCAAAAACGACTCCCCGCCGTGCGTCTGGAAGACCCTCCCAAAACCCCCACCTACCCCCTTTACCCCGAAAAGCGTAAGCGCCATAGAGAGCCCCCGAAACGTAAACGCCTAGAGCGCCTGATTTTCGTTTGATGGGGTCATCGAGTCCACGGTCACCGGGCCGCGAGCCCTTCGGACTCTCTTCCTTTCCCAGGACCCCTGTTCAAAAAGAGACGCAG
>NW_024875399.1:0-1953 GCF_018340385.1 Cyprinus carpio
TTTGGCCCATTACATTGGGGGGGGACCACGCTGCATGATGGTTCTATCACCCCCAACTTCCGCATTTGTTGCATTTCCTCCTCATAGCTCGCCGACAAGCCTCAGGGACGCAGTAGGGGGGCCGTTGTCCTCATGACGACCCCTGGCAGCGTCCGGATGTCATGCTGCAGGATTCTGGTCCTGGGCCCGTGAAGAGAGGAGAACACATCAGAGACATGACCAATCAGGTGCTGCAGCTCTCCCTCTGGGAAGCCGAAAGGTGGGGGGGCTGAACATCAACAAAGCATGGGATCATTAGATTAACGAGGGCTGACGAAGCCAGTCTCTAGTCCCCACCTATTTTTGCATGAAGGTTCATGTGGTAGAGCTGCTCGGCTCTCCTCCTATCCCCTGGCTGGCTATTACTTTGCGGGTGCCTCACCGGCCCAATCCCCTTTCCAGCACCAGGTAGGGACCCTTGCCAGTGGGCCATGTACATTGCAAGCAGCAAGTGGGAATCAGGGACTATGACTCTGTCTCCAGGCTGGGAACTCCTGTGGTTGGGGCATGCCCGGTTGTAGTAATTCAGCTGAGCATCTGCCGCGCTTTAACCTGTTAACCGGCACCCTGATGCTGGGGCACTGAACTCTCTTTGTTTCCAGGCACAGCGTCAGCGTTTACTAATAGATTACATGAAATGGAGCAAAATTAATCTTGGATAAAACGACATATCATTATAAAGATCTAAGCCCCAAGCATCGACTTACATAGCACCGTTCTTTTCTATGGAAAGCTTATAAAAAATGTGAGATTTGCTAAATGTGTGTAAGAAGTACACACCAAAAAACATGAAGAACCAAAACGCAGCACATACCAGATTCATCGTAATAACGAGTCATAAAACACATCCACCGCTTATCCACGGTATATAAGGAGGCGCGCAGGATCTGAGACAGTTGCCTCGGCCTACAGGTGGTACAGCACTAGTGAACAATTCCCCTTTCAGTCAGTCACGTTCGACGTTACGGCAGTGACTGACGAATTGGGATCCGTATGAAAATGCCGCTATTGCTGACCCCCTCCAGTGCCCTGCGAAAGCCGGCAAGTGCCCCCACAGAGGAATTTGTCACTGCTGTTCCGTACAGTGAGATATTGGATAACAATGGAAAGTGTACCCCAAGTAAGGGAACACTACGGAAGCCACATCCTGCATATAGGAGGTAACGTGGAATTACACATATGGACTGGCCAAAGGGCAGTGCTACATATGGAAGTCCCTGCGGTAGACTCAGCCTGCCTGGGATGAGAAACACTACACAGCAGAGACAGCAGAGAGATCTCTGCCAGGGAAAGACACGGGCTTAACGTGAGGGAAGCCGTACCGTGGAATAATACACATGTGGGATCACCCAAACTGGTAATCACTACACACGGGCACCTAGCCCAGCACTAGGGCTGACCTTGGGCATACACACGAGTGCTGGACCTGGCGTCTGGTGCTCTGCCACGCCTGACTGCTGAGGGTGTGGGAGGAACTTCAACAGGGTTCGGCAAAAGGGAAACTGAACTGAGAAGCACTTAAGTGCACATATCCGGTCCGCAGAGGGGAATAGTGCAGCAAGCGTGATCGACACCGAGCGAGTTCGAAGCTACTGACCACCTGAGGCCAGTACACGAAGGACACAGCCGGCAGCTCAACAGATGTCTGCTATCGAGGCGCCCCGTGCAAATGCCCAGGAAAAGCCACACCTCTCAAAAGTGTTCTCTCACTCGAGGGGCACGGTAAATGTGGGCCTGATTGCTAAGACTATAGCCTCCACTATCCAGTGGTCAAGTCTTGTTTGGAGACAGCCCTTTCCCTTTTGCTGTCTCCGAAGCAGACAAAGGCTGATCTGAGGTCTTTACGCTCTGCGTGTGGTCCATGTAAATGCGCAAGACGCGAACAGGACAGAGCAGAGTCTGCCTTCTCCGGGG
>NW_024875400.1:0-1964 GCF_018340385.1 Cyprinus carpio
CAAGATATTTATGTATATTACCGGGAAAATATTTGTAAAATGGCAGCACGGCAGATTTCTAGCTGGTTAGTAGGTCAATAACGTGACTCAAACTTACCAGGTTGTATACAATCTCCTCACTAATCCTCTTCCAAGAGAGGTGATTTTTGTTCCTGTCTCGAAGCACGAATGAGGTATTCGCGTCTACGCGCCGCGCTCATTTTACCCGCCCAAAGCTAGAAAAGTTAACGTTACACACTTCCGAACATGTGCACCTGATTTAGTTCAGCTAACATTAAAGTTAGCTATAACGTTAGCTGAAACCCTCACATAAAACGTGTTGCAACTATTTATATTGACCATTAAGGTGCCTTCGTCCAGCTGTAGAAATGATTAGGTGCAACATATAAGGTTACACCAAGCACGTTAAACATGTTAATTTATATTTGAAATGTATAACACCTAAGTTACAAACAGCTAACGTTACTGTCACCATAACATATCCTTATCCTGAAAAGAAAATGCAAACGCTACTTCGATCTACGACTAACGCACGGACCTCTTTAACTTACTGGTTGTTCTTGATTTCCCCAATAAGAAAAATTATCAATGCGCGTATTTGTTCCATACATTGAGCTGCTACGTGAAATTGTACACACATAAGCCATCCTTTTGAGCTTGGTAATAACTGCTGCGGCGGTGAACCGATTAGCTAGCACTATCAAACTAACTAGAATATACAAGCATTAGCTAACTTAATGTTACCTGTCATCAAAAATAGGCCCACCACTACAAATATAATTAAATAAACATAGAAGTTACTGGTTTAAGTGCTTACTTGTGAATGCTCCCCATTCTCACGAGCGTGTCCAGTCCGATCCAGTCGAGTGAAAAAAAAAAAAGCTGTCTGGTTTCCACGCTCCGCAGGCAAATGCTTGAAATGATAGACTTCGAAGGCGGTAACACTAGCTTTTGAGTTTAAATCAACACAGCAGGGATTAAACCATCAATATAACATTGAACTCCCAGTGACAACAACACTCCAACTCTTTTTTGAGGAAATAACTCTCTTGTATGGTTAAATTAGATTCAAAAAGAGTTGAAATGACTTCTACATTTTTACTCAACCTAACTCAGCTTTTGAAAATCACTTGCACACTTTTGATTCTGCTGTGTAGTGTTTTTTTGGCATTCACGATTCCTGTGTTGGGTTCTCCGGGGAGACCTGCGCTTTTTCACACAGAGAGTACATTCAGGGGCCAGGAGAGATGCCTACGATTTGAACAAAAAAAGTAAATGTCAGCGCTAGAAAAACCACGGCAGGAACTCCAGTGCACCTTTAAGGTCTTCAAACGTCTCATTGTCTATTCATGAGATTTCATAGTAGATGTTATGTGAAAAGAAGGTAACAGGTAAGAGGTAACACTTCATTTCTTTCTTACTTGTATTAATAGCTTACAATATTAATTATTCTCCATTGGCTGGCCTTATGAATATTCCTACAGTTATCCATAAGGACAGTAGAATAATTAACCAATGCTGTATATGGATGGATTCTATAACTAGGGCTTAAATAAATTAAGAAGTGGCAGCCCCTCATCAAATGTTTTTAAAGCACTGAACAACCAACCACAATACAGGTCCACAGCCTTCACTTCATCACCTGTCCACTTGCTCCTCACCTCCCCAGCCGTCGAATGTAAACAAATAAAATGTATTAAATGAAACAATGGCTCTGCTAAAGTGAAACATTGAGGATTTGATAAAAAATATTATGTTTTGTTACATCCGTTCTCCGGTAAGTTATGTTTAGTATTTCCTGTTTTATTTCACATGTCTGTCCCTATTTGTGGATGCTAGTTCGTCTCCTCTGTATCAGTAAGTGTTCCAGCATAGTTTGTTCCAGTGTTAGTCTCCTAAACCCCTTTTCCACCAAAAAAGAACTGGTTCGGAACTGGTACTGGTTCAAAGTGGTTCAACTTGCG
>NW_024875401.1:0-2005 GCF_018340385.1 Cyprinus carpio
GAGAAACGGGTGCCTTGAGGGAGTGGATCAGGATAGTTTGTTTTTCAGCGTTTAACAACTTAATTATGCCTTACTCCTCACACTACTATTTATATTCTGCCAGAGAGGACTGCAACTGCAATGCCAATCGTCATTTGGACTACTGTGGTACTGCTCTTTGACACGTTTGCATTAAATTCTTATGATTAAGCTACATGTGTCATCTGTTAACGTTTTCTCTTGTAGACTGTCTACTTTATACACTCACCCTTTATTGGTTGATTTGTTCTTTTTAAAAATAAATAGAAAAATCAGTGCAATACTTTTTTTATTGCACAGTTAGGCTACATGATTTGTGGGTTTTAAGTCTGATTTTCTATTCAGTTTAAGGTACTTTATTAGCGTAGCTTTTGTGTGTACAAATAATATATATAGTTATATTGGCATAGTTTGTGTGTACATTACCAAAGCAATGTCACAAAATTAATAATGGCGATTATAGTATTACACAATGCAATAATATGAAATATAAGATTCTGTATTCCCAGACAGCAACATAGTGTTGGCCCAGATCCAGCCCACATGTAATCCATAGCCGATTTCCACTGTCGGGCCAGATGCGGTTGAGGCTTAAAAACGGGCCGGGCCTGGCGGGGCTAATAGCCTCGGGCCAGTAGCACGAGGCCAAAATAGCGCAGCGCTTCCACAGTCCGGTTCCAGAAGCTCGCTGGCCGCCACTAAACCCCGCCCTTTACATCGCCTCTCAGGAACAACGCCATGCAACCCATCATTTCACCAACAAAGAGAAGTTATCAGAAAACTAAGAAATAAATCACTGGAACATGCAGCCATCACAAAATGAACATGATAACAGCTGCCTTTTGTTTGCATGCTTTGTTAAATATTCAAATTCAAAAGCATCAATGTTTTACTATAAGTGATACATTGAGCATAATGAATCAATTTATCAGGACTCAAAATTAATCACACAGAAGCCAAATGTATTTCTATTTTATTTATTTATTTTTAACGCTTATGAAAATAGCCTGCTTATTCAGTCGAGTCTGTTTCTGTTTATTTGTAGCCACAGTAGCCTATATACTATATATAAAAAAAAAAAAAAAAAAAAAAAACCCTGGCTACGTGTTCTGTACTAGACTAACTGAGACTTGTCATAGCACTTGTATACCGTTGTTGTTTTCTCGTTGATCTGATTGTTTCTACTGTTCTCAGTTGTAAGTCGCTTTGGATAAAAGTGTCTGCTAAATGATTAAATGTAAATGTAAATGTATACGTCATTTAGAATGAATGATAATAACTCTATTTTTATAAAAGCTCGAACAAAAATCATTATTATATTTTGATGACATGCTTACTGTGCGGAGCTAAACTCTCGAGAGCTAGACTTATGACAGATAAAATATGTTACTAAATAAATACACAATCGTGAAAGAGAATAAGAAGCTGAGGTCTGATTTCTTCAAGTGGTTGCATTTACCATGTTTATTATGGTAACGTTATAATGTTTAGCGTGCATAGTCTTTACATCACTTATAAATATTTCTGCCTTTTATGATGATTATAATCCACATCGGATCGCGTTTATTTCAAACACTCGCTGCTGACTGAAAGTGAGTTTTGAGCTCAGCATTGCCTTTTTAAAAGTTTTTAATGTTGATGTTATAGCTGTTATCTTTCTGAAATGAGCGGCGCTGACACTCTGCAGGCCAGCGAAGAAACTCCGCCTTTGTTCATAACCCACTCCCTCTAGCCCCAGCTGGTCCCGCTTTGGCCCAAAAGGTTTTCGTCGGGCCAAAAAAGCCCGGCCGCTGGGTCTCCGAGAAGCCCCGACGCAGGCAACGATCTGGGCCCCGGAAGTGACAGTGGAAATAGCCGACTGGCCCTGTGCACGCTACTAGCACGCCTCGCTTTAAGCCCGAGCAGTGGAAACTTAGCTGCTCATGTGGGCCAGATGTGGGCCAGATCTGGGCCGAAACTGCTTGCTGTCTGGGTTGGGTCTGGGCTT
>NW_024875402.1:0-2073 GCF_018340385.1 Cyprinus carpio
CAACTCAGGCCTTCAACAGCCTGGTTCCGTACCAAACACGCAATGGTCTCCTACGCACGGCTGGGCAAAACGCATTTTTGTGTGTTTGTGAGCACGGATGTTTGTGTGCGTGCATATGTGTGTATGTTGGTAAAACACAAGGGCTGTTAGAGAAACAGTCTAATTACAGAACTGTGATTTATGCAATAGCATGGCCTTGTTTACAGAGCGCTGTCCTGTTTAAATTTGTCACAATACTAGGATGTCTATTTTTCAACCTCATTTACATACGTGCATAATGACTTGTTTTCTAAATTCAGCATGTTTCTGGAAATTATTTTAAAGATGTCATCCCAGGTTTATTTTTGACTGACTGGTAGGTTATGCTATTTGTAATGTCCGAGTCTGTTCCATAATTGTAATTAAACAATAACTGACAATTAGATCAGTCATTTTCAGAATCAAGATGTTGTGCATGGTCTTTCTAATGCCAGTTAGATGTCCTTTTATGGAAGTCACACGCAGCCTACTCAGTCTGGTTGACCGCCTGACCCACTTTCCAGCCTCCCCATGTGACTAGTGTATGCCTGTAGAAAGAGGAAGTGGCTGGTCATGAGTCTCTCTGGTGACACACCCACGCGACTCTCGCAGATTACCCACACATTTTCACTCTCTGTCACAAGTTACAATGGAACTGAAATATCTCTGTTTCACTCAAACACAGACACTGTCTGGGGAGAGGCATCACAAATAATGAAAAGCCGCGATGTACACACACGTATGTATACATTACATATGCTTTTTAGAAGTAGTACATTAAACAATGGTTACTTTTACAAAGAAAATACTATTTCAGTTTCTTTTTCTACTTAAAAAATTCACATTCAGTGTGCTACTTTTCTTTTGTAATTGTTTGTGAAATTTTCAGTTTCTGAGTGTAAAAAGGAAATATGTAATTTCTGATTGAAAAGATCAAGTAATACACATATTCTTTTTTTTTATATATCTCTATTTGAGAGAAATTGAAGTGTGACTATAATAAATTATTATAGTAGATTTTAATTAAATACTTTTATATTAATTAAACAAAATACATGACATCCTCTTCAATGTGACAAACTATAGTCTATCTAAAACTATTTTAAAACAGTTAATAATAGATGCAGTTTTTATGACATCATATTGATTTAGAGACTGCATGGAATACAAGAATAAGTTGTACCACTTTGTGACCATTTTAAAATGAACTAGTGAAGCCAAGAGAGGTAAATAAAATTGTGACCAACTTCAAATGAATTGTTACAGGACCTAAGATATACACTTCCCCCTTATTACATGTGACTCTCAAATCTTGATTTTGATATCGAAAAAAGTCAATGGACACGTATGAGTCAGCTTGTCAAGAATAAATGACCTTAGTGCCCCTGTCACAAAACTAAACGTACGCACACATGAATATAGACCAAAGAAACAACTAGTCCCTTTATCTGACACGATTATTGGATCTCTCTCTCACAAACCACACAGATCCAAACGCCAGTCGCAGCGCGACGTGCAGCCCCATCATGGATGCAGCTGTCATGCTGTAATTGTCTAAGTGTTTGTGCGAAACATGGAAAGTTGTTTGTTGCAATGGTGAAATTCGTGGGTGGAGAGAAAGGCAGCTGGTGACTCTAGTGTACAATTGCCAAATGTGTATGAGCGTGTGTGAGGGGGTGGGTTGCGCACAATGGAAAGTGAACTCTGTCCACGTGACGTTTTTGTGGTATTTCCTACATTCATCGACCAAGGAACTGCAACCAGCGATGACGAGAGAACCGTTAACATCCTCATCTCTCTACTTTTCTCTTTCTCTCTAGTTTTCTATTCTCACTCCTTTCCCTTTCAGGGCATATGTCTGTTTCTGCTCTGTGCGGTTTAAGGTCACATGACTCGATGATGACAGTCCATGTATGGGCGGTGACTGAGCTGCTTTTTTATGAATGAAATGTGTTGTTTATGCTGACTGAGCTATTTTTGTGCGCGAGTGTGTGCGTGCACATATATATATATATATATATATATGTGTGTGTGTGTGTGTGTGTGTGTGTGTGT
>NW_024875403.1:0-1059 GCF_018340385.1 Cyprinus carpio
CTATCAATTGGATTTAGAAGGAAAATAATACCGGCCTGTTTTGTTCCATTCTGAGCTGGAGAGCTCCGGAGAGTCTGAGTCTGTCGCGTGGAGTGCCTTTTTCACACGACTCTAAAGACATCCATCCTACGTAATCTCATGAAATCCCTAACAATCCTCAGATGATAAATGTGGAGTAATCCCAACATAAAAATAAAAATAAAAAGTAGCATAGACGAATTTCTTCTGCCGACAGACGTTTCAAGAGTATATATCATACCTTTATCTTCCAGGCAGGCTATGTATATAAATGTCAACAAAACAAAAAGGAGAAAAGAGGGAAAATAATTAATATTTATACAATAGCGGATATTTTATATTATATGAAAAAATACTATATTTTTTAACATGGATCTGTATATAAAAATATTGATTCTTGAAACTCAAACATAACAGAGCGTACAAATTCACATCTCTGCTGCGTTCAACAATGTGAAGTGAGAGAGTGAGGCGTGCAAAGCTGTTACAATTATACAGGAATGGTATGTGGCATGTAGCAAAGGTTATTGCTTGATCGTGATGATGTGAAAATATTTTTGTATCCGTGTTGTATATGGTGTTATTAATTTTAAAGGGCTCCACTCATGCCGCGGCCGATATCGTATGACGTCATGACCCCTCGTTCGTCGTGTGGAATGTTGTTTTTTTCTCACAGAAATCTTAGTCCCTTATACAGGAAAAAATGAAGATAATATGAATTGAACAAAGAAGAGCACTTTATAATTCCTTTATCAGTACATATACTACTCAAAAAACAGTGTGGAAAACATTTAAAAACTGTAAATCATGTGAAAAGAATTAAATAAATAAATTATATGTAAAAGAGAATTCTCTGTAGTATTTTTTTATGTTAAGTAGTGATCAAATCTGTAAAAATATTGTAATGTAAGAGTCCAATATGAGTGTCCAGATCATGAAAAAAAAAATACTTATTTAAGCTTTTCAATGAAATCTTTATATTTTATATGATCAAAGAACACAAACATATCGATTTATGGAATATTTATTCATTTATTTAAT
>NW_024875404.1:0-1323 GCF_018340385.1 Cyprinus carpio
TTGATTAACCCAAACCTTGCTTACTCACAGGTATGCTGGTTCCAAAGCGATATTATACTTTTTTTTAATCAAGGCCAGGCATATGTCTGTCTGCATATTTTAACTGTTTACATATTTTTCATTAAAATATTTAATGTCAGGACTAAGGATTGCAAAAAAAAATAAGCTTTTGGTGTCCAGAAATAATTGATTTTAATTTATTGACAAAGAATATTTACTGGTAGTGAATTAAAAAGCTATAGGATCTAGCTGTGGCTGGGCTTGGGATTGGTGAGAGGCGATATTTGGCACAGCAGGTGCTTTTCTTAATCTTCTTAATAAACATTTTAGGTGAATTGGCAAATCCAGCATGTTTGTCTTTATTGAATTGTATATTCACAGATGGTACAGTAAGATGGTAAAACTTACTTTTTTAAATAAGGTTTGTATTCTATACATGAAGACCACTTTGTGTGTAAATATTTGTTTTTATCATAATTCAGCAAATTTTATCATAATTCAGCAAATTATCTAATAAGCAAACTTTGTTTAACCTCTAAACCTGCTAAGATGACACTCTTACTTGATCCGGATGAGTATCATTAGAAAGACTTAAAATGTCAGCCTCAGTATTTGAATATTGTTGATAAAACTTGGCTGCAGTGACAGTAATTTCTTCATATGTTACGAGTGCAAAATCAACAGTTAATGCACATTTCACTAACCATATATGCACCTGACAGAGAAAAAAAATTAATGCACATTGACAGATATAAATAGTTTACCAACAGTATTTGAAAGTTTTTTTTATTTTTTTTTTTTTTTTTTGTATTATTACGCGACAAATGAAATCCTGAACTCCCACCTGAAGTCTTGCCTTCATTTCTCTTCTGTGTTGCTTGATTCAATGAGCAGTCCACCCACTGTAACGTGTTGGTAAGTGTCTGAAAGTGCAGAAAGCTCCTCCGTCATAGACTCCAGAAAAATCCACTGCCGCGTTTGACGCCAGGTGACCTCAGCTCTCCTCTCAGCCCACTTCACAAAGCTGTGGCTGGCAATCAATACTACTTTCTCTAAAAGATTTTGTGTTAAAACTATTTATTTATGATAAATGATAATCAGTAATAAAGCAAAAATGTATGACAGTATGTTACCAATGTGGTAAAAAAGCTTTAACAAAGTTTTATGAATTAATGTGAAAACATATACAGTTTAGCTAAGAGGTTGGTCTTTTTGATTCTGGAAATAGTATTTAAGATTTAAGTTCTAAAAATTAGAGTTTTTGAAATTTAAAACACAGGCTTTGCTCTTTTAGGGGTGCCATATTAAGGGTCCTTGAAAAAT
>NW_024875405.1:0-1954 GCF_018340385.1 Cyprinus carpio
CCGTGCTGTACCGTTTCTGAGTGGATCAAGTGAAGCTGCTGAGAGGTGCTATTCACTCTGATATAATGCTTGTCCAGCCCAACTCAGGGTAGAAGGGAAAACCCTCCATCATTCTTGGAACTGCTGAGTGAGATCAGAAGTGAGAGGATACGAGTCATCAAGGACAAGCTGAAACCTCTGTCCAAGAGTTCACACAACTCTGCTACAGACAATAGACAGGATAATGTGACGTTTGAGAACCGAAATTCAGAATCAAGTCAAGTTCCTGCCATGAGTACTTGCCTAACAAGGTTGTAGCAGATAGCAAGGATCTGTGTCAATGACAAAGATACACACAGAGACAAGGTAGTGATAATTGAAGTAGCTGTTTTGAGAAAGCAAGTGAAAAACCTGCAAAAGCAAATGACAGACCATAAGCTAAGGTCTCTGAATCCCCTACTTCCAGTTCTTTAATTGGGAGAGCCATCAAGACAAACCCATGAGTGATAATGAAAGCAACCATCTAACAGACTGCCGATGGGAACTTTGTTATCGATGTGGTGAAAACGGCCATTACTCTGCCAGATAATGCCCCAGAATGCTGAGAATCAGGCCAATAGTGTAAGTTATTCAAAAGCTGATACACGCTCTAAAGAAAGCTAAGCAGGTTGTGATTTCTGTCTTTCTCAAGCATCAGAAGCGATGGTCACATCAGGTGTGCTCAGCCAAGAAAAGTGAAGTAACCACCCTTGAAAGAGGCATTCCTCAGGGCCTTTGATCGGGCCCTGTTCAATCATCCCGAGTGAAGATAATCATGGCCCAGCATTGATGACTCCCTTCTGGAGAAGGGGCTCTTTCACACTCACACAATATCTTCAAAAGCCATTGGTATAGCAATACTTATCTGGATGTTTCCAATCCAGCCAGTGTCAGGGGTTGGCAATATGGGGTTTGAGCGAAACCAGTTACCCCTACCTGGGATATGTCGTAGTGGAGAGATGGAATTCCCCAGAGATAGGTTACCGGTGCAAAGGGAGACACTTTCCGTTCCTTTGCACTCTGATGTTGACCGACAAGTTCGATGAAGTCCTGAATATAAAGACCCTGTGAAGTCCCTTGTCTTCAAGTCATAGGAACAAAATGGCAAACCCTTTGGGTGTTCCAGGAGACTGTGCACATGCTCTGCAAGAGATGACACAACCGGATCACCGTTGAACATTGCCCCAATGACCCTTGGCATAAAGGCAAAAGAACTACATTTGTCACACAGACAGACAGAGGGTACCATACACTCGTGCCACCACACTGAGGGTGAAGAGTGATGAAGTTGCATGTGTGAAGGGTTTAGGAACGCGGGGTTAGCAAAACAGGCTCACTAACCTACCTCCTGTTGGGAAGCATGTGCCATCTAGTGAAGTGGAGTTGAAGAAGTGGGTCTCTGGGTAAAGGACATGTTGATGTGCCTTGAAGTTTTACACTTGCTTGTGCAGCGCTCTGGTGTGCATCGGTATTAACGAGCGCTTAAGTGGAGCATGTGAACACCATCACTATCGCCTATCCAGAAATGATGTCCATAGAAGCCAAAGTATTACAGTGCGGGACTGTCTTACGGCAGGGGACGTGTCATGTTGATTACAGATAGTCTCGCATCTTAAATTTAGAAGTGCTATAGGATGGGTACAACTCGACGTTAGACCCGCAACTGATCCAGTTTGGCGACTCGCCCATACCATCACAATGGAAAGCACGACTCCGTCAAAAGTTATGTAAGCGAGCAAACGTATTCTCATTGCATGAGTGGGATGTTGGCCTGGCCAAGGATGTGGAACACCATATCAGGATGACCGATGCAAAGCCATTCAGAGAACGTTCAAGACTAGCGATTCCCCGCAGATATTGACGATGTTCGTTCAGCACTTGCAAGAGTTGTTTAAAGGCTGGTTATAATTAAGGAGTTCACGTAGCCATATTCGCA
>NW_024875406.1:0-1821 GCF_018340385.1 Cyprinus carpio
AAGAGTAGGGGTGTAACTCTCGTGTCTGCAAAGGCCAAATTCTTTCCACTGGCCCTTGTCAGTCATGGTCTCCTAATAATCCCATCCACAGATTTGCCTCTATCTCTCCTCTCCCACTCCAGGCTGGTGTGTGGTGAGTGCACTGGCAATCATGTACTGTGGTTGCCTCGGCCGTGATCATCCAGGTGGATGCTGGTGGTGGTTGAGAAGAGACTTCATATGATTGTAAAAACACTTTGGGTGGACAGTAGCACAATGTAAATGCCCTATCTATTCATTCACAAAAAAAAAAAACCTTCAAAATAAGTTTGTTTCCATCCAGCCGCATGACTCCAGCACGCACTAAAATGCCGAACGTTAATATTCATCGCCTCCACGTCTTCCACAACACGTCTTTGACTTCGTCATAAAGCGGGGTAGTGCAGTCCGTTTGTTCTTCTTAACTGTCCCAAACAACTCCCCATCTATATGTTTGAATGTCTAATCGACAGACAGCAGTTTCACTATATCAGTAGCTAACCCATCAGCACTTAGAGCGCCATCAATCATTTGATCCTCCTCGCTCACAATAACATTCTTATCTTGGGTAAGAGTGATAAACATAGCATTGATGATATCATACAGTTCTTTGCAGTTATAGACCAAACACCTTAAGTAACTTTAATCAATTAAATAATTTTTACTATATTTTCATCCATTCTGTCAGTTGACATCTGATGAGATTCCACAACTAACGACAGACAAAGCACCCATGAAATCTATTCCCAAATAAAATTGATAACATCTTCCAGAATCCCATCCATTCTGACACCACTATGCAGCTTATAAGGTGTCAAAATGGAGAAAACAAGTTTTTAAAATTGCAGTGCAAAGAGAAGAGGTTTATCTGGCGGCAATGCTAAGAAGTTTAGTCTACTCAGATGCCCATATGGCCATTTAACAAATAACAGTGCAGGGACTTCAAACCCTGCTCCTGGAGAGCTACCATCCTGCTGACTTCAGTTCCGCAAACCCTGCTCCAAACACACCTGCTCCGTAATTACCGGCAGCCCTGAAACATCTTGATTAGCTGGTTCAGGTGTGTTTGATCGTTGGATTCCAGGAGCTGTCGTCTTTCTCACGTAGCGTGATGTATGGAAGAAAAGGATGTTGTTAAATCCAGCGACCCCATTAAATAAGCCCAAAGTGTGACAAAAAAGGCAGTCAGTCATCGGTAAAGGCAAAAAATACATCCCAAAAATGAAATAACCTGTGAAATCAATTTTCTTTTTGTGTAGCATGAAGTTATTACAAACCTGTATAAAAAAACAAGTTTTCCAGCCAGTTTGTGTGTGTGTGTGTGTGTGTGTGTGGAGTGAGTGCGGTGTGGAGTGTGCACATGTGTGTGTGAGGTGTGCACAGGGTGTGCAATGTTTGTGTGTGTGTGTGTTTGTGAGAGGAGAGAGAGAGAGAGTGCATCATTAGAGTTAGACTTGAAGATGTCTTTGAATAAAAGTCAGCCATCAAGAGCTCCCTCTAGGAGTGTTATTTTCTAAATATTTGGAATCTTTAGCAGTTTCTAACACATGGCTATTCACAGTTTTATCCAGGAGAGGGCGACTGAGAAACCAAGGGTTATTTCCTGGAGAAGATAGATAGATAGATAGATAGATAGATAGATAGATAGATAGATAGATAGATAGATAGATAAAAACGAGTTTCACCCTCATTAATTCCACCCTCATTAGCATATGCGATCTGACTGGCCAAAGCTTAGGGTTAGGGTTAGGGTTAGGGGTTTGGGTTAGAGGAATGAAACGTCCAAGGTTCAAACCTAAGGTC
>NW_024875407.1:0-1862 GCF_018340385.1 Cyprinus carpio
TTAATACTGATATGTGTTCTGAGTTTCTTGAAATTCTAAGCATGTTATCTGCCTCAAAATCAGAATATATCATACAGAAAAATATTCCAGTTTGATATGTTGCCATGGCAGCACTATATTAGATATCGGCTTATCCCTCAACAGTTTTACATGGGCCGTGTTTTGTCATTATTCTGATGAAGTTTGAAACAAAAAGTGAGTAAAAATAAAGATGCTGAATTCAAAGCATTTTGAAAATAAACACACACACTTCCTGCTGCCAGTTGGTGGCGCTATAATTTTGGCTCCTAATAGTCACATATATGCGATCGGCATCATACAGCGAACAAATTGGTAGAAGTTTAATTAAAATCAGGAAATGTATGTGGATGTTATTAGACACTTCCCTGTTTTCTCATTTCTTGCCATAATTTCACCAGCGCCTGCATACAGAGCAAAGCAAGAGCATTCGAGATATCAAAAATCCCTAGCAATTTGCATCCCCAATGTCTTGGGATCATGTTGAGCCAAGTTTGGTGGCAATCCGGGTAAAAACCTATGACAAGTATATCAAATTCCAGAGCATGCGCTTTTTACATAGCTCTAAATAGCTGACTTCCTGTTGGTAGGAACTATGACATGCAATACGAGAAAGTTGTTGCGGCACTGTGAGATCTATATGTGTACTGAGTTTCATATGAATCACGCAGCAAGTATGTTTGAACTATACATCAACATTTCTGACTGTGTTCCAGAGGGTGCAGTAGAGCCCCCTGTGCCACGCCTGGGTCTCAGCCTCTGCAGCCTCCTAATGGCCACAGATTCTAAGGTGTGTGCAAATTTTCAAGAGTTTTTTGAAGCATGTTAAGGGCCCCAAAGCCCCCACAACTTTGACTAAAAAAATAAGAATACTAAACCCTAGAATAAGCCAACTTCCCGTTGGTGGAGCCTATGACATGCAGTACCTAAAGTTGTTTGGCTATTTGATGAGATCTATATGTACCGAAGTTTCATACGCTTCTACGCAGCAAGTATGTATGATATATGGCCCTCCATATTCCAGGGGGCCAGGCTTGAGCACACTGCCCGCCCCACGCAGTTCAATGCACGTGTATCAAGAGTTCCCTGCTCCGCCCTGGATGGTCAAAGAGGTTCCAATGTGTGTGCCAATGACACACACATTAATAATAATTAACTACCTGCGAGTTACAGGGGCTCCGTGGTTTAGAGCCGCCCCATCCCTGCGGGTCAATCCTCTGAAAACACATTTTCACCAGGTTTCAGCCCCAAATATAGCTGCAAGCAGTTTTATGGCGGCTCAAGCCATCAGTGCAAACGCCATCCTCTGTGGTATCAGGAAAACTGTGCCCACCGAAGCACATGCATAACTTCTGGCAGTCTGGTTTGTTGATTCGGGCAATTAGCTATTAATCCAAACCATCAAGACTATGAAAGCATTACACACAGAGAACAATACATAATAATTTTTTAGTAACACTTTTTATAAGGTTTCAGTTATTAAGATTAACCAATATGAACAATAATTATATTGCATGTCAATGTCAGTTAATAGTCAAAATTCAAAAAAATTATCCATAATATTTAGTTAATGGCTCGTGAATTAGAATCAACAACATTAATAAATTCTGTGGAAAATATATTTTCTATGTTAATTTACTAATGCTTCTTATAAATTAGGACCTATTGGCAAAAGTTACTTAAAACTTTTATTAATTTAAAGCACTTCAAAAGTACAATTATTAGGTATTATTGATATTCTGATTTTTTTTTTCCAAGCACATTTTACTAATTCCTAATGACATCAATCTTAATAAGTACCTACTAATTTTGTATTTCAATCATTTATGAGTGGAAGAGAAAAA
>NW_024875408.1:0-1636 GCF_018340385.1 Cyprinus carpio
GCAGGAGAGACATGAGGGCTAGTTTGATCGTCTACGCACTTGTAGATGAATCTAGACTGGACATATTTAAATCTACAATCTTTTACAGATAGTGAAATATATCTGAAACATATGTTCACAGTAAGCTTAGGGTTGTGTGTGTGATTTTAGTCCCACTATCACAGATTGAATTAAAGGTTCATTTGTTCTCCCTCCAGGTGTGTCTGGTGTTGGTGCAGATGAAGAGTCAGTGTTTGTGAAGGAGGGAGATTCAGTCACTCTGTACACTAATATTGAAGCAAATCAACAAGGAAAGATGAGATGGTATTTTAATGACACCCCTGATCGCTGCAGTCATTGGAGAAAGAGAGAAGTCTGTACATATGATGAGTGTGTAAAGAGAGATTCAGAGACAGACTGAAGCTGGATCATCAGACTGATCTCTCTGACTATCACAAACACCAGAATCACGGTGACTCTGAGATTATAACCAAAGATCATCAACAACCGCCGCGAGCAGTGACAAGATCTTCTGAAGTAAGCTTCTGTACATGGCTGTCAGTCTCTCTTCATGAATATTTAGAAACAGATTATAATATGTTTATTATAACAGTGACATCTCAGGAGCCTTTTCTTTTATCAATAAAATTAGAATGAATTATTTCCCATTTTAATCCTGAAATTAGAAATCTGAAGCATTTGAACAAAAAGTCTAGAAAGAGTATGTGAAGTACTTTTTACGAGTACAAATTTTTCTTAAGTATTATGATTAATCAGTTATCTTGTTGAGTTTGTTTTCCTCCAAAAAAAATCCTCCAGAGCTGTTGGTTTTGGTTTTAGGTGTTTCTGCTGCTCAACAAATGAAATGAAGAGAAAGTCAGTGAAGGGGGGGGAGAATCTGTTACTTTAGATCCTGAGTAGTAAAAACCCCTGGATGTGATGGTTGTGGCTTTAATACATTCCCATCGCTTGAAATCACTGGAGATCGGAGTAAGATCTGTCTAGATGATGAGTGTAAAGAGAGATTCAGAGACAGACTGAAGCTGGATCTCAGACTGGATTCTGACCATCACAAACCCCGAACCAACCTGGAGATTATACACTAGAGATCACACGAACAATTCAGTATTAGCAGAATATTGAACTGTATTAAAGTCAGGGAGTATAAATTAGTTATTCAGTGCCTTTGCCCTCTAACTTTAGAATATAGACCAAAAATATTGTCAAGTTAATGTTATTTTTAATTATTTAATAATTTAGTTAATATAAATGTATGTAATATTATTGTGGCCTGTTTGAAAGTGAGCTGTGACTCAGTGTTAAAATATAATGTTTGATATTTCCCCACCCCTCATGAAGTGAGAGTTGTGGGAAACTGTAAGTCAGAGACTCACTGAAACATGCCGCTTGCCAGCTGAGCTCACAGGCCCGTGATGCTGCTTAGCTGCTGTTCATTACAAAACACCAGAAGCGGGCCCCTTTTTCAGCTGAACAATATCATACAACTGATGACCAAAGAGAAAAAATGTCAATATAAGTTAAAGATATTGTTAAATACAGGATGATAATCATTCACTCTCTCTCTATATATAATATTATTATTAACCCTGTGTATAAGACTGTTTATGAGGATACTCACCACAGGGCATTTTGACTC
>NW_024875409.1:0-2360 GCF_018340385.1 Cyprinus carpio
TCAGCAACTGAGTGAAGCCACTGATGAATGGAGAGAATGTGGATGGAGTGAATAAGGAGGAGGGAGGAGTTCACTTTAATAACATAAGACTCGCCCACCAGTGTTCAATCACTCTGACATCATCAGCAGCTACAACAGCAATTATATATTATAAATATTATATATTATTATATTATTTAGTTTTTACATAATAAATTACATGTGTATCCAGTTTAATTTAAATAATTAAATTAATCAGGTCTGGATGTCAGATTGTATATTCAACCCGAATTTATAGTGCCTTTGTATTCATGCTGATGTATGAATGTGTTGTTTTATTAATTTTCACTAAAGCATCTGCTTAATGAATAAATATTCATGTATCTTAATGTCTGATCATTTCTGTCCTCTAGCGGAAAAAACACTGATACAGCTTTTGCTTCCTAACAGCTGTCTTTAAATGCAACACATAAACAATGTGCCTAAATATACTTGTATGTGAACGTTACGATATAAATAATTAATAAAAATAACTATTTGGGTGAAATATGTTTGCTGCATACTGTATGTTCTATCAAATCTACAGAGTAGACTGAATATGACCAGATATAGTTGAGAGAAAAAAAACACACCATAAAATAAAATGTTTTTTTTTAGTTCTGTTAGTTGTAATAAAAATTTAAAAATAAAACACAATAATAGTTGCGTTTCAATTACAATATTATTTTATTATTATTATTATTTTACAATTTACATTTTATTTTTTATTTTTATTTTATAGACCAATTATAGGTTTGTAAATATCCATGATGCGCGCACATCTTGGTTGCAGGAAACCCTTTACTGATAGAGAATTACATGGATACGGTACAAAAATAGTTAGGTTTTCACAGTTTATTTAGATGTCATTTTCAAATGTTCTTGCATATAACAAGAGCTTTTCATCTAGAGATAAGCACTGTTATTCAACGAAACTGACTTAACAGATAGTCTACAGATCCGACACAGGGATGGAGAGTGTTTTTTTTTTGTTTGTTGTTTTTTTTTGTGGGCGGAGCCTATCTGGTGGCAGAAAATGATGCGTCATGAGAAAATGATATTATTGCCTGCTGCACCCATGATATAGCAGTAAAGTTCCTTCATTATTAGGCTAAGCCGGAATGAGAGTATAGTTCAAAGCAATATTAGCCTAGAAAAACTTTTCATTTTCTCTTGGCTAGTACACATGTAACTACAGAAGAGTAAAATTTTAAATAGGAAAAATACTGAATCTCTGTGGTCATTTTTGAGCGAGATGCTAACAGTCAAATCAGATTCAATGATCTATGCTAAGCTAAGCTAAAAGTAGTGGTGGGCAGAGTGAGGCTTCATGAAACACTCAGAACAAATGTGCCAAGATTCAAAAACAATTCGACACACCTGTCTCTACCTAGTGGTTATTTCAAGTATTGCCCTGAAACAGCATTACCAATGAATCAGTTAGCGAATTATAATGTATATGTTGTGGCCATTTTTCAGCATGTGGGTTAGGGGAGTGGTTATGCGGCATGACTAAAGATGTTGTCAGAACCTGTATCTTTGCCTGAACTATAGACTGTATAAAACATAGACGCATTGTGCGTCCCAAAGATACCCCGAGATTTTCGAAGTGTGTTTTTGAAGCCTACTGATTACAGCGAGAGGCCGTCGCCCACATTCTGGCAGCCAGCCTCACGCGTCACTCCTGGATAATCAAACAAATGGACCAAAAATGCAGGAGCTGATTGCTGAAGCCCCACACCCACACCAGCTCTCGATGGCGCAGTGGTCAGCAGCGGGCAAACCACCCAATCACTCACCTGGCCACGCACTTAAATTTATGCATAACTTTAAAATATTTAAACGAATTGAGTGATAACCCCCGCCCTACAGCGCTGTCAGCGAAGGGCAAAAATAGCTATATAGAAACAAAAAAAAAAAAAAACAAAACATGCACTAGGCTGTAACGGTTTTTTTTTTTTTTTTTATCCTGCTGTAAAGTGGGCTTAAACATGGGGAGTCTATGGGATTGACTCCCTTTGGAGCCAGCCTCTAGCGGCCGGTCGATAAATTACAGAGAGAGAGTGGGAGGTTTGGTTCGAATACCGGGAGAAGCATGAATATAATTATAATAAATGTTTGAAAGTTGTGTTTTTATTGTTCTGTTCTTGTAACGTGTTGTCACATCTCTCTGACAACTGAATGAACTCTTTGTGAATGTTATTTTGGTCATAAAAAATAAATATGAATAAGACATCAAGCCACTTCTGGCATTTTTTACATAATATAAAGGTTTTAATTTAAATATATTGTTTTGCTGCATTAACTCCACTTTTATATTTTGCAGGACTTAGGTTAAGACA
>NW_024875410.1:0-1622 GCF_018340385.1 Cyprinus carpio
ATTGATCTCATTGATGTGTTGAACTTTGGAGTTGATCCTTGAAAAATGTCTGACGAAGAGACTGTAGAGCAGGATTCGTCTGAAGAAAACAACGTTTTAAGTTAATTGCAACTACGAAGGGAAAGCTGGTGTTTTAACACGCAAACGAAATGAAATTAACAGTCTTATTGAAGCAGGACAGGACAAAGAAACTGTCAGGAGACAAGTTAACTCGTTTGATGGATTTTTTGCTGAGTTTATTAGTTTACAAGCAACTGTACAACAATTAATAAAAGATGAATATGAAAAGGAGGCTGATGATTTAGACTGGTACCAACCCAAATATCACCTTTTCAAAAGCTTCTTAGATGATGTCACGAACTGGCTCGAGGTTGATCAAGATGATGATAATGAGAAAGACGAGCAGGACGATATTGGTACTGTTAAGCCCCAAGATAGCGCATCTCAAGTAGCGCACAGTGTCACGCATAGCTGCAAAGCGACAAGCGCTCTCAGTGGCGAAGGCACAGGTTTTGAATAACAACCTGACCTTGATATTGAAGTTAGCTAAATATTATTGCAAAATTAAAGGCACGAAGAGAGAAAAATGGTCACAGATTCCGAACTGGCTGCCGCAGGAGGCAAGGGTTAAAGTATTCAGGGAAGCTGAAGAACAACGCTCAGTGTCGGCGAATATAAATACGGTACAATCAATCAATATAACCTCCCTGCAACAGCAAGCACAAAGACCAATGAAATCCAAGAGAGAAGGATCAGCTCCCTCGGCGACCCTAGGCAAAACTTAGGTGCACAACAAAATGTAAACTCGAAAGCCGCTTCAGTGCCAACAGAAAGAGCCGCATTCACCCAAATGGCTAAGCGACAAAAACGCCACCGATATTTTTTAAAAAAGTCAAACTCAAATCACTGAAATGTTAGTGAAACAACAAACACTTCTCTCTCTTCTCGCCAGATAGAGAAATTCTTATTATTCGATGGTGATGTTCTTCAATATAGGAGATTCATCAAGCCATTTGATAAATGCAGTTGAGAGTAAAACTACAAACATGGGATGACAAGGCTATACATTTACAACAGTATACAAGAAACCAGCCTAGAAACTCCTTGTCAGTAGCTTTCATGCATAGCGGATCCTACCGCTGTATTAGCGGCGAAGCCAAAGGCAGCCCACACCATTTGAAACTGCTATAAAAATAAAGCATCCAAGCCACATGAATAAAGCCTAAACTGGTCAACCATCAAAACCAGAGGACGAAACGTCAAAATCATATGCCCCATTTACACATACAATACAATGCAAGACATTGATGGATTAAAAGAGCTTGAAAGTTCCACTCACTTAAGACTCATTGTGTCTAAACTCCATATAAGCTCTTTTGAGATAAATGGCGAGGAGAGCAAATGTGTGCTGGCATGCAAGATAACAAACACAGAGCAACATTCAAAGACTTAATGGGCTTTATTGATAGACAGTCCAGAGCAATGCTTGATCCAATATTTGGTGACATCCACATCTCAATGGAGAGCAAAATAACGTCCAAGACCTAAACCACAAAAACCTATCACCAAACCTAGTGGGAGGACGAAACTGCCACTACAGTTGCTCAAGAGCAATGATACAT
>NW_024875411.1:0-1904 GCF_018340385.1 Cyprinus carpio
TGGGTCCTCATCTTGGAGGACTACAAGAAAATCAGGCAGCGCATTCTGGCCAATGCTGCTGTTATGCAGCAGACCACCCTGCAGCTGGTGGATGTGAGTCACACAACATTGGTTCAGTGGCACAACAAGGGGAGTGAAAAGAACTTGGAGACAGTGCAGAAGCCGTGATACAGGGGCTGCAACTGCCAAGCTTGAGAAAAGCTTGTGCAATGGCGGCTGACCACTCTGCCCCACCTGTAATGGCGCCCCCGTCTGCGCCCCCCAATGGTCCAGCTCATCAATACCACCTGCCCAGCCCTTTTGATGGGCCAGGCACAGACAAAGAGGAAGAGGAAAAATACCTTCAGCCCCAGTGGTTTTTGTCACCCATCAGCTGAGACACCTCCAACCCAGCGCAGTAACTCTTTCCCTGCACTCCCACCCCCCAGGTGCTCCCAGCCTCGGTGTTGCTGACGCCAATGGCCTCACTACAGAGGGACTAACAGGGCTCCTCCTAGTTGTGCTGCTCCCATTACAGGCTCTCATGACCAGCCTCTCTTCTTCTGCCCCCCCTCCTGCTGCTCCCAGTTCGAAGCTGACACGCAGCGTACAGCACAACACATGCAAAAAATGTGCGGGCAGTCTAGACAGCAGAGACGGCATAGCCAGTACAGTGCATTATATATCAAGCCCCTCTGTAGAGACTTCTCAGGCCAAAGGAGCAGTGGTTGGAGGATATAAAAAACAAAATGAAAAAAAAAAAAAGAAACACTGATCTTTGATTTTAAGATTTATATATGTATATAGTTCTTTTCCCCTTTTATTTTTTATTTTTTTGCACAAGAGACATGGAAACTTGAGTTTTTATTTATGTATAAAGAATGTGCAAGAGCCATGGACATTTGGAAAAGGGATTTTATTAGTTTTTATTTAAAATGTGTATAGTTTGTTTTTCTGTTCAACTTGCACTTGCAAAGGGAATACACAAAGAGTCATGGATATTTTTAAATATTTATTCATGCCTTGTATTGTTCTGTGTTTTCTGTTATTTTACTGCACTCACAAAGAAGTCTAAACAAGAGCCATGGAAATTTTAAGAGTTTTATATTTGTGTGTAATGGTCTGTGCTTTCCGTTCTTTGCACTTACAATTAATGCACAAGAGCCTTAAATATTATTTTATTTAATAATTTCATATCGCATTTTTTTGTTGTTTTTCTGTTCTTTTGCATATGCAACATAATAACTGCAAGAATAGAAAAAATGTGAATGATTCAAAAAATTACAAATTTTACAATAGTCTGCCTGGCTATGACTGATTGAGAAAAATAAAAGTTGTCATGATTAACTCTTTTTTTTTTTTGTATGTTTTTACTTTTTCTACAGTATCATTTCAAAGCTTATAGGCACTTTGAAAATGTTGAGAGAGAAATTTGAGGATTCTTTGGAAAATAAATTTACTATTTTTTGCTTTTTTAGAGAAAATAACTGCAGCAGAAATATATTTAAACTAAAAGTGCAAAAGCTCAAGAACTGTGAATAAAAATAACAACCAATAATATAGAATTAATAAAATGTGCATTTGTCATTTCAGAACTAATTTCATTAATGTGGACATCTTTTGTGTGAGTTTACTGTCGAAAAATGGCGATTTACAGCATTAAGTAACAACTTTCAATTTCTGGCAACGGTGGGATTCGAACCGGCAACCTTGTGATCAACCTTTCTCC
Organism: Cyprinus carpio; assembly: GCF_018340385.1. Taxonomy (NCBI): domain Eukaryota; kingdom Metazoa; phylum Chordata; class Actinopteri; order Cypriniformes; family Cyprinidae; genus Cyprinus; species Cyprinus carpio. The sequence goes on from NW_024875411.1 coordinate 1,709, forward strand.
TATATAGACGTATAGGAAAATAGAAAAAAAAATGTTTTAAAAATAATTTATTGCAAACATACACTTCCTAAAACATTACTTAGGAGGGTAGAGGCATAAAACTCCCTTTCTTCTCTTTTCTCCTCATTTTTTCCCTTTTTTCCCTCTTTTTTCCTTCTTTTCTCTTTCCTCTCTTCCATTTCTCCCCCTCCTTAAC
>NW_024875412.1:0-1423 GCF_018340385.1 Cyprinus carpio
TGGCAAGCCCATGACATCAAAAACCACATGGCATTACACCCCTTCAAAGTAGTAAAGCAGTTACAGAGTAGCTGGCGAATTTGTTCATTCCAGAATAAAATGACTGCCAGTCTGGAGTTTATTTTCACGCGTTATCGCCGAAAGCTTGTCTTGGAGTGCGATGTGAGATCTAATAGCAATCACAAAGCATGTGCGCGCTCCCCTAGACTTTGGAATGGGTATGCAATATAGGCTTTTTGTGGAATAAAGAAGCATGCCTGGAGATTTGCCTTTTGTTCTGGACTTTGCAAAGAAAAAAATAGAAAAGAAAAAAAACACAGCAAGAAAACAGCCTGAGAAAAACAACAAGATAAAATCAATCTTGTAATTGTTATTCATTTGTAGGATGGCCTACCAAAATGTATTACTAGCGATCTTAATATTTTACATTATAATAGAGAATAGTTATTTTTAATATAGAACAATTTTATAATTAAAGTAACATTTTGATAAATATTTCAGGCCTTTATTTTTAAAGAGACATTCATTTTTATATTTGTATAACTGTGTACAAGAAAACCCCATATATAATGTATAACCAATAACAGCATAAAAGTAGGAACCTAATTTTTTATCTATAGATTAATAGTATATATATTATATAAAACTGAAAATGTAATTATTAAGTACAGTACTAATAAAATATATAATAGTTAAATAAATAAATAAAGCATTAAATAATTGTATATTAAACAACAACAACAATAATAAAATCCAAAGTTGTGGAGAACACGGGAAATTCTTTTTATTGTGTTTTAAATTAAATAATTATGAACAATTATGTATATTTAATAGTAACAGTGATTAACATTTAGTGTTTACAAATCTGAGCAAGATAATAACAACGGATGTCTATAAAAAAACACTAAAATACAATGCAAATAAGGCCAATACTTCATCAATTATTTTTAAAGAACAAATGGGAATAAATCATTTAAAATTACAGATTAAACAACAGTAATAATAAAAAAATCTAAAGTTGTATGGATAACACGGGGGAGAAAAAAAACAAAGAAACACATTTTTAAATTAAAAAAAGAGTTTAATAATGTGAGTTATTAACATATAGTGTTTATGAAGGCAAGATAAAATGATGCAAGTCAATAAAATAAAAATGTAAACACTAAATACAATGCAATACACAATAAATTATATTGCTTTTGGTATTTTTAATGACGAACAGAAGCCAGAAAACAGAAATAAATAAAAAAAAAAAAAAATTATAGATTAAAATAGCAACAACAACAACAATGATAATAATATAATCTAAAGTTGTGGATAACAGGAAAAAAACAAGAAAAAATGTATTTTTAAAATTAAATACTTATGTAGAGAGTTTAGTAATAACAGTTATTAACATATAGTGTTTACAAAACTGAGCACG
>NW_024875413.1:0-1704 GCF_018340385.1 Cyprinus carpio
GAAGAAGAAGGATGGCTCTCTGCGCTTCCCTGCATAGATTATCGAGGGTTGAATGACATCACAGTTAAGAACCGGTACCCTCTGCCGCTGATGTCATATCGCATCTCTTCGAGTTCTCACTTTAAATTGGATCTTCGCAATGCTTACCATCTAGTGCGGATCAGGAGGGGGGACGAATGGAAGGACCGCGTTTAACACGCTCTCGTGGGCACTTTGAATATCGGGTTATTCCCTTCGGCTTATCCAACGCCCCAGCTGTCTTTCAAGCATTTGTCAACGACGCGCTGAGGGACATGATCGACAGATTCGTTTTCGCTTATTTGGATGACATCCTAATTTTCTCTTTCTTCTTTTCAGGATCATGTCCAGCACGTCCGACAGGTGCTTTCCAGCGGCTGTTAGAGAATCAGCTGTTCGTTAAGGCGGAGAAGTGCGAGTTCCACGTTCAGTCAGTTTCGTTCTTGGGACACATCATCTCGGGGGGGGGATTCGCATGGACCCTGCGAAGGTGAGGGCCGTCTCCGAATGGCCGGCACCTGATTCCCGTAAGGCGTTACAGCGGTTCCTGGGTTTCGCCAATTTTTATAGGCGATTCATCAGGAACTTCGGGCAGGTGGCGGCCCCTCTGACCGCGCTAACCTCCACCAAAGTCAACTTCTGTTGGTCAGCGGACGCCAGGCGGCGTTCAATGAATTAAAACGTAGATTCACCTCAGCCCCCATCCTGGTGACTCCTGATCCTTCCCGGCAGTTCGTGGTGGAGGTGGATGCGTCAGAGGTCGGTGTCGGTGCCGTGCTCTCCCAGGTATCCTCCTTAGATAACAAACTGCATCCTTGTGCTTTTTTCACACCGCTTGTCTCCCGCAGAACGAAAAAACTACGACATCGGTGATCGCGAGTTGTTGGCGGTTCGACTGGCTTTGGGGGGAGTGGCGTCACTGGCTGGAGGGAGCGGCCGCTCCATTTCTGGTGTGGACTGACCACAAAAACCTGGAGTACATTCGGTCTGCACGCCGGCTTAACGCCAGACAGGCTCGGTGGGCGCTCTTCTTTGGGCGCTTCGACTTCACCCTTCTCTTACCGACCCGGGTCCAAGAACGTTAAACCCGACGCGCTGTCGCTGGTCTTTTCGCTTCTCCTGGCGATCCGCCCCCGACACTATAGTACCTCCGGGGTGCGTTGCTGGGGGCGCTTACCTGGGGAATCGGTAGCTCGCCAGACGAGCGCAGGAGGGAGTCGGGTGCCAGCGGGTGTCCCACGGGTCTGCTCTTCGTGCCCGAGTCGCTCGCTCCGCCGTTCTCCAGTGGGGTCACTCCTCCAAGATCATGTGCCATCCAGGAGTGAGGAGGTCGCTGGCTGCCATCCGCCAGCGGTTTTGGTGGCCTGCCATGGCAGAGGACGTACGCCGGTTCGTGGGGGCGTGTCCGGTCTGTGCTCAAAATAAATCTTCTAATTCTCCTCCCGCTGGTCTGTTAATGCCGCTTCCCATCCCATCCCGCCCCTGGTCCCATATTGCCCTGGATTTCGTGGTTGGACTCCCTCCATCCAGTGGCAATACTGTGATTTCACTGTAGGACCGCTTCCAGCGGCCCACTTCGCCTCTCTTCCTAAACTCCCCTTGGCTAAAGAAACGCCCGGTGGGGCTATTGATCACGTTTTCCGGATTCACGCCTTCCGGAGGACGTGTGTTTATGACAGGGGGCCC
>NW_024875414.1:0-1865 GCF_018340385.1 Cyprinus carpio
GCTCCCAGCCCGGTATTACTGGCATCAGTATAGAGGATAAAGGGTCGGGTGAAATCCGCATAGGCCAGAATGGGGGCCTGCAGTAATTCCTGTTTAAGCTTTTGAAAGGCTATTTCACATGCGGAATCCCAAGCGACAGAGGGAGATCCTCGGCCACGAGGGCGGCCCGAGCCCACAAGAAGTTGGTTCAATGGCTTGGCAGTCCTGGAGAAGTCCTTTATGAAACGCCGATAATACCCCACGAAACCCAGAAGGATCTTACTTGCCGCTGCGTCTTAGGTGGTTCCCACCCCTGGGCGACGCCACTTTATCCGGTCTGAGACTCCAGCAGCACTGCCACAGTGACCCAGAATCACCTCGCTTCGGAACAGTGGCACTTGTCTGGTTGTAACTTCAGACCATATTTCTCCATCGCTTGAAGCGCCTGTTCCAGATGCCGTGAGTGCGAGGTGAAATCCGAGGGGGAATAAGCGATTACATCGCCCAAATACACCAGTGTGGAATCCATCAGCTGACTGCCCAGACGCAGCTGCGTGCTTGGCTGGAATGTGGCGGGCCGTTACAAAGTCGAGCGGCATCCGGTCCCATTCAAAAAGCCCAAAGGGGGTAGCGAACGCAGTCTTCACCTGATCCCCCTCCTCCTCCACCCGTACCTGCCAATACCCACTGGCAAGATCTAGGGTGGAATACCATGCGGCCTGTGTCAAACTGGTGAGAGAGTCTCATCCTCGGCAAAGGGAAAGCGCCTTTTCTGGTAACTTGATTCAGCCGGAGCAATCCACACAGAATTCCAAGCTCCATTCTTCTTCCTCCGCATTTAGGACGCATCGGGCGCCCACGGCTGCTACTCGATAACCCCGCCCCATCCTCAGAGCAGGGTAACGGATCTCCGACATATGAAAACGGACGGTATCGCCATCGAGACTGGGCTGCATCGCCGGGTACAGATCGGATGCCTCACAATGTCCGGCACACCCATAGTCCTCGCCATGAGCTGAGAATATGTGCCACTTGCCAAGAAGTCCTGGAGCTGTTGCACCTGGTCCTCTTCTTATTCCCTCTCCTCTAAACTTACTCCCCAGGAGATGGGCCGGGCATCCCTCCCCACAGGGTCCTTCTATGGATCCACTCGCCCAAGGGCTACCTCGACCTCACCGGAGCTTACTTGACAAATGTGTACTCTCCGCCCTCCCTCACCTGGGAAGGGCTCACCGGGTAATCTCCGACCAACCGCTGATGGCGTAGAGGGTAACCGGGTAGGGATTCTACATCTCGGCACTCCTCACGGAAACATCGCCTCGACGGGCCACCGCAGTCCCCGAGCCACTTCAACACTTCTTGACAGTCCCAATGGGGGCTCCACCAGACCCAATCTTCTGGGTCCGTACGATCGAACGCGGGTGCAACCGGGCCTGTGACAACAGCTTCAGCTCCTTGTTGGGGACAGAAAGGGTATACTCTACAGGCCACTCGGCCAGTATCTTCCCCGGTCTCCCTGGGAACTGGCCATCTGGATTCTACGACAATCAGCCACGATCCGATCCCATTCCCTCCTTTCCGCTATCGGAGTGGTTCGAGCTGGTCTAACACGAAAACACTTCTTCCCAGCAATCCGTAAGGACATTCATGCCCAGAAGAGCTCGATGTTCCCCTAGACAATGGTCTCGGACAACCACAACCCCTTTCTGTGGTACGGTGACCCCATGAATCTTAAAATCGGTTACCAAGTATCCAACGTAGGGGATATCCAGGCCATTCGCCCCTCTCAGAGTGAGCCACGGAGCTTCAATTCCCTGCAGTGGACGGCCATCAAAGAGTTCTTGGGACAGACTTTCAGAAAACAAGGTGACTTGGGAGCCAGTATC
>NW_024875415.1:0-1188 GCF_018340385.1 Cyprinus carpio
TTTAGCATTTAAAGTTAGAAGCTGGGATCAGAGGTGTATGTGTGCAAAAAGTTCATGAGAAGGGAAAACATAAGAAATAGAAAAATAGCTGGAGCCTTGTCTGCAGTTCATTTCCTCATTAAAAACTACCCCAAAGAGAAGCACTTATGAACATAGGACCAATCAATGCTCCCATTTGAAGTAATCTTAATGGGTTGAATACTGTGATGAAATGATCTTTGCATGTAGAACTCAGCTTGAGTCCCAGAAGGCAATTATCTCTTGAAGCACTGGTCACATGAAACTACCCCAACAAATAGCACTTTACCAAATACAACAGACAAGTCAGTGCCATTGGAGGGTACCGATAGTGAAAGCTGGGAAAATCTTTTTTTCCATTTTGAGATGAGCTGATCTGAGCAGTTTGGTTTACAGCACCCATTATAAGCATGTCCATGCCCCCCTTGGTTTTTGCTGGGTGGTCGCTGGCACTCAGGTATTTTTGAAAGGCCAGAAAACAGCACCCCCAATGTTTAGATGAGGATGCTGCTGTAATCAAGGAAAAAGGATAAACCCATTGATGAAGAAACACAACAAGACTGCCCTAAAGAGAAGATCCCCTTATTCTTAAATGGAATCACAAATGCTTTATTTGTAGTCCTAGGAGTCTACTCCCCAAATGAAAAGAATGGGAAAACAAACCAGTTTGGAAATTAGGATTTTAGTCAGCAAAATTTACCCTGAACTTTATACCTTTCGCTGATTAATAGAAAGATGCTAGAGTTTGAGTAGACATCAGCCGGGTTTGTACTCAAGAAGGCAAGGAAATGAAAAAATGGAAGAGGAGGATGCAAAATAGTGGCAAAATGCTGCCCATCCCTTTTTTGATTTAAAGTTGGTTAACAGAGGTGTATGTGTGCAAAAAGTTAATGAGAAGGGAAAACATAAGAAATAGAAAATAGCTGGAGCCTTGTCTGCAGTTCATTTCCTCATTAAAACTACCCCAAAGAGAAGCACTTATGAACCATAGGACCAATCAATGCTCCCATTTGAAGTAATCTTAATGGGTTGAATAATGTGATTAAATGATCTTGCATGTAGAATCAGCTTTGGGGTCCCAGAAGGCACTATCTCTGAAGCACTGGTCACATGAAACTCCCCAACAAATAGACTTACCAAATTCAACAGACAAGCCAGTGCCATTGTGAG
>NW_024875416.1:0-1732 GCF_018340385.1 Cyprinus carpio
TGGGCATGGCCTGTTGTCCACCATCGTTTGCAGTGACTTTTTGATGTGGAGAAGTTTCTGTGGGTCAGAACTTTCCATTAGAGTCCATGAGGAGGAGGACATCTGGATCAGGTTCAGGATATGTAATTGGGCAGGTGAGCCTTAATGCACTGCTGTGGAGTGTCTGTGTGTTTTGACAGGCTTGTTTTGTATATGTGTGGTCTAGTTGTCTGTAATGGGACTTGTACTGTAGCAAAATGTGTTGTCTTTTTGTCTTGTGTGCAACTGCTCTCCTCATGTCTTGCAGCTGTTCTGAGAAGATTCTCTTTCTTTTTCTGTCTTTGTCCCTCTTCTAGCTTGCCTATCTGCACACGAGTATTCGGTTGTTCTCTGTAGTTCTCTGAGTGCTCTGTGAGTTCAGTGATGGAGGAGGAGTGCTTTTCCTCAGCAGCTGAAGTTCGTTTTGAGCCTGGATGTAAAGATTTGTAAGCAGTGTCTCTGAGATTTTTGGCTTGAGTGTGTTCTTTGAATTCAGTAAAAGTCCAGTTCCAGTAAAAGCTAAACTGTCTCTCAGTTGATCTATCAGCTGCGAAGGTGAAACCACTGGGTCTTCCTCCTCAGAGTCTGTGCAGTCTCTTCCCTGAGGCCTGTTTCTTTCCTCCTCGACTCTGGCCTTCAGCAGGGGGAAAAAATCTCCTCAAATGAGTTCAGGGCTTGCTTCTTTCACCTTGCGGGTAGGAAGGTACCTTTGGTAAGTGGTATGGTGAGAATGGGGTTGTCTGTGTCTAGCATTTCATCTTCACAAATGGGTAATCTTCCACCTCGGCCTATTCCTTCTTTAAACACATGCCTGTATTCCTCACAGATGGCCAGTTTCCAAGCAGTCCTTAATTCTTTTCCGGTAAGGTTAGATGTAAGTCAGCATACAAGACCACATCAAGTTGTCTCTGAGAGTTTTTCTCTTAGAGTTTCTTCCGTGCCTGCACACTTCTGCACTTCTCCTGGGTGGTAACCACACCTCCCCTGCAGTCTGTTTGTGCCAGGGTTGCCATGGTGATCAGACTGGGAACTGAGCCAGAACGCAGCTAGCTCTAGCTTTTGAAAGCTTTTTGATGATGAGATTTACTTGAATAAAATTAAAATATACAGTTGTTGTTAATTTTTTATACAAGATAGAGCTCACCTCTCTGCTTCTAGGTAGCTGAAGATCAACAATTGTGAGAAGTTTTTCAGCTGAGTTCCTTTAAAAACCTCTTGACAGTTTTTGAGGGAAATCTGCAGTTAGCTGATAGAGTGGTGATCCAGCAGTCAGATGCTAACCACAGGTTCCAATCTTCTTCCTGTTTTAAAATGTTTTTCAAGAAGAAAAATCTGTCTTTCACAACCAAATTGTTCTCTGTTGTTTGTACTTTCTGCTTGTTGTCAGCATCCCGCCTTCTGTCTCTCTCACTTTGGTTTAATCTTTTATGATTTTTCAGGAGCTCATCTTAGAGTGGCTGATCAGTACACTCAGTACACTCTCTCTCTCTTCTCTCTCTCTCTCTCTCTCTCTGTCTCTCTGTGTCTGTCTGGGTCCCCCATGACTCATTTCTGTGTTGCCCCTGGCTTGTGAGAGTCGTGTCAGACTCATGCATGTGCTGGAGAGGGATTCAGGGACCACACACTGAGTCTGCTGTCAAACCCACTTCAGCTCCATAACAGTTTAACACCACAGACAAATGTCTGGTCTCCATCTTTTAAAAAGATCTTATAT
>NW_024875417.1:0-1845 GCF_018340385.1 Cyprinus carpio
GCCATTTCTACACAGACTAAACTGTAGATGCTAAACGTACACAGCAACAGGTCTGTGCATATAGTAGTGATTTCACTAGACTAAAACACACTGGTCCCCTGTTAGATGGTCAAGTGTGATGGTGGTTGACCTTACATTTAACAATATTTCACATTCTCACTATCTCTGAATGCAATGGCAATGTTGATAATAACACTAAAATACCTGTTCTTGACATTCAACATACACTATAAAAAGATTTTGGGGTAAAAACAAAACCCTATTAATACTGCCAGTGAACAGTTCAAATGTAATTTAAGTCAATCTTAGGTAAAGTAATATACTAATATACATATTAGTCAAAATTGTGTATAAAGACAGATACTGTGTGTAACTCATATGTCATTATTACATTCAGAAATAATGTAAAAAATGGCTAAATAGAATTAAACTTAGTAGGCTTCTGATGGCAAAATCAGCCAAACAGGCGTCGCACTTCACCATCTAACTGGGGACAAACAAAATCACTTCTGTGTCCATTTCCACTTGCTGCTTAAACTCTGGCGTTTGTTCTCACCTGGTCACATATTGACCAGAAAAGCACTGTTTATCCATACCGTTGCTGTGCTTTGAATGAGAAGCAGCTGGCATCAATGTACAGAATCTATGGGCAAAATACTATTTCCAGATGAAATGTGGTATATTAGGGGTTGCTCTTGTATAATTAATTTCTAGTACCACTTTCATATAGATATATTGAACTGCCAAATCCAGCCACTTATATAAAACACATAATGTCTTAACACTCATGGGCATTTAGTGCACGAAAGATTATAAAAGTATTAGAAGCAATTTGTGTTTGTATTCAAAGTCTTCTGAAGCCGCTGTGGTTTGTATGAAGAAAAGTTAAAATTGAGGTATTAATTATTGAAAAATTATTCTACCTCCATAAACACAGTCGTTAATAAAAAATACAGCTGAAATTTACCCATGACAGAAGTTGAGATAAAAAGACATTGGAACATTTTTTTTGTTTTTTTTACAATCAAAAACTGACATACTAAAAATTACCTGTCCACAGCATCGGGGTGTGATGCAAAGGTTATGTACTGAAAAACCAATGATATACCCGGCACATGGAAAAAATGCATAATACTGGCAAACTAAAAAATTGACGCAGTGGTTAAGTGTGAAAACGATATTAAGAATTTGTTACTTACAAAATATGTTGTTAAAAATGTAATTAAGTCATTATTAACTGTGATTTTTTTTTTCTCGCCGATTTTTACATCATCTGCTGCTATAGTTAGTAAAGTATGTACACATAATCAAACTAAAATGAGCTTTAGAACGAAAAAGAAAAAAAATAAAAAATATAATGTTGTTGTGTTTCTTCATTATCTCAGAAATAAAAAAACTATGAAAAGTAACGACTGCAGGTTGTTACCTCTTTCTGGCTTGTTTTAACCCAATAAAATGAGATTTGTTGGTGGTAAAACTAAAGTAGAGTCCGCCTTAGTGGGATGTGTTCAATAATAGGTTCACCCTTGAACCCAAAATCAGTTCATTTAGATATCTTCCATGTTTTATGGTCACCCGCAAGAGTTACCACTATTGCATGTACATTTCTACACAGACTAAACTGTAGATGCGCAAACGCACACAGCAACAGGTCTGTGCATATAGTAGTGATTTCACTAGACTAAAACACACTGGTCCCCTGTTAGATGGTCAAGTGTGATGGTGGTTGACCTTACATTTAACAATATTTCACATTCTCACTATCTCTGAATGCAATGGCAATGTTGATAATAACACTAAAATACCTGTTCTTGACATTCAACAGCAATACGTAACTGGTTCCAG
>NW_024875418.1:0-2051 GCF_018340385.1 Cyprinus carpio
TAGAAGAAAATGAAGATGGCTGCATCATGCTTGCCCCAGAATAAATGTCTGATTCTGATACACTCATGCAAGAACATTACAGATTCTGAAACTAAAGCGTTTGAGGAACCCTGTGACTTGTTCTTATATCGGTGATTGGATGATCACTGTTTAGGTCCTACCATTCAGGACAAGGTTCTCATAGGATTTTTAAAAGAGGAAGAAGAAGAAGAAGAAAAAAGAAGAAGAAGAAGAAAGAAAGAAAAAAGAAAAGCAATATCTGCCTAATGATTTAAAGAGTACTAAGGTCAAGATTTGGGTTTTGCCGTACTGTGCACAAATGGACTACAGTAATAGGCAACAAATAAAAATTAAAATGTTCAACCAGCATTTTGTATCTGCTGTCACATTAAACCATTCATGAGCAATTACTTCTTCTGTGCTCCTCAGAGGAAAGAGTCATACAGGTTTGGAACTGTTATTATTGTTAGATAACCCATCCTTTGAGGGTTTTCCTCAAATCTCAAATTCAAGTGAATTAGTGCACACACACACACACACACACACACACACACACAAACATCAATATATATATATATATATATATATGTGTGTGTGTGTGTGTGTGGTGTGTGTGAATATATGTTCAGTTTGTTTTATTGCCACTTTACCATGAAGATACAGTACAAAACACCTGGTGCTATGTTTTTTTTGTTTGTTTTTTCAAACAGGTGCAAAGTGAACAGTTTTTGTCCGAAGTGGATTTATCACAGGTATGCGGCTGTGCTTACTTGCTGCACAGAAATACACTTTCACGCTGTCCCTCCAGCTGTTATGTTGAATATGAGCAGGAATGCATCCTCTTTAGCATGTCCCGCCGTGAGGTCAAACGGAGATTTAAAATTATTCTCTTCAGGAAATGCCTCCATAACTGAGCAATTCCAATACAGCACTAAAGAAACCACCCATTGCGTTTTCCTGACGATACCTGCAGAACAGGTATGGATAGTCATTGTCCTACCGTTGATGACATGGAAAGATTTACCCTCTCTTTCTCCTCCACGTTCTTCATCCTTTGTAGAAGATGTTTGGGAGACTGCTGAATGACAGGAGAACAAAACCACACAAACTACACGAGACGTGGGAGGAGCACTTAACGATTACATGTGCATAACATAAACGTAGACTACATGCCAGGGATAATTACTTCGGTAACCAGTAAATAGTTAAAAATGATTTGGTCTGATTCATGATTATAAACATTCAAATGTAAGAAACAGAGGAAATAAATTTAAATTCACAGTCAGTTCAATCCCTAAAACTGTTTTATTCTTGCAGTCAAAAGATGTTTGTGACATATCTTGAGGCTGAGGACTGTTGTTCACTCCTCAGAATGGGAACTAATTGATGCTAGGGTGTGGTTGCTTATTGGTCCAAAATGAAAAAAGCTCTACCCCTAAGTGCAAGTAAGTTCTTAGTCACTACTTCTTTATAGTTCTGATTCCTCCTTCAGTGCAAGTAGATAGGATGTTTATTTGGTTTGTTTTTCATCCCTTGTTTTATCGCTTGATGTGAAAATTATAATGCTTGATCATTTACAAAAAAGCTCACCTTTATGCAAAAAGCTGTACAATTTGAGGCATCAGTCATGTCTATAGCACAAATGGGGCAGGATGAATTAGAATTAGGGGTTTGCTCATACTCGTAAGTGCATTAGCCCTAAGTTTTGTGCTAAGAAACATTTGAAGATAAGTCAATTCTGTTTCAATCCACAAACAAAGGTCAATCCAGTTCTCGCCTTATATATAGAATTATGTGAAATGTAATGAAGAACTGTTTGAAATGTATCCATCTGTCTGTAATTATCAAGTGCTCCTGAAGATCAGAGCTTGATCAGAGTTGGAGCTGAATGGTCCAGGAACATCTCCAGGGACTGGACTGGGCATACCTTTTTTTTTGCCTTTTTGTCTTAAAGCCATATTTATATGTGATGCATGCAACAACAACAGCACATACCTTCTGTAATGCTCACATCTAGAAGTCCACACACATGAAATTTCAGACATTGGTCC
>NW_024875419.1:0-1961 GCF_018340385.1 Cyprinus carpio
TATTGCATTGTGTCATATGCCACACCTGTATTTAGCTGTGCTCACATTGTGATGCAGCAAATACCAGCCTCATCGTCATCTTCAACAGTGGGAACGGAAGTGCCTGGAGCACAAATGTTAAACTATCAATGTGAACAATACACAGAGACAAACATAAGTAAGATGGTGCCCCACTTACCAGTAGCAAAAAGCTGCATTGGACCCAAATGTTTGGCTGGGGGGTTCTGCTGCTGGAGGAGGTAAAGTGGGCTCGCAGTAATGGATCTTGGAAAACAGCAAGTGGACAAGTTTGCCATATAATGATAAAATTAATATATGTAGGAAACTGCTGTAGGTAAAATTCAATATTCACACTCCTACTCACAGTGTTTAACTGGTGACATGAGTTTTCTCGCCAACTGTGAAGGAGACAAATGTTTACCACGTACCAACAGTGCTTTCTGAGGGGGTCTGCTTTCCCAGCCGCACACCAGTTTGCTGGATAGCTGCAGGTTCAGTTGCAGAGGCACTGGAGGTTGCAGCATGAGGTGCAGGCTGACGTATGCTGGTGCCCACAGCAGAAGCCCTGCCATTTTCAGGACATATGTCTTGAAATGGCCATGTTTGAGCCTTTCTGGGCCTCTGGCATCTGCCTCAACCAGGTAACCTGATGAGGGGCTTGGGCCTCCCCTTGGCTCCTGGTCCCTCAAACATCGGTTCCTCATGGACCGGCCCTGGAAGTCACCAAAACTCCAAATCATCAAGCAGCCCTGGTCTCCAGTTGCCCGGGCTTCTGCTTGCATTTCCTGCTTCCTCTGATATTTCTCCACTTCCTTCTGCCCCCTTCTACTTGAGAAGTGTAATCAGGAACAGTTGTTTATTTTCTGACAGGGGTTGTCTGGCAGCTGTCTCATACTGGAAATGCTGAGCACCAAATACACTTGCGCACCCCAGAGAGTTTTCCAGGAGCCATCTAAATCTCTGACTCCTGGTACTTTCCCAAACTGAAGTTTGCAGTGAGCCAGTACTAAAAACTGGTCACTGGGGTCTCCACCGTTTAGGTGCTGACAAAGTACTGGCCTCTGCCAGCACTCTCCTCCTTAGGTTTGGCCCTTCCAGACTCCATTACATTTTCAAGGCGCTTTGCCTCCTCCTCAGAAGCATCGCCATGAGGAGTCGGGCTTGATGTTGCCGACATGCTTGAAAGTGTGTATGCATACATTTTCTGAAATTAAAATCAGAAAAAGACTATTACCTTACAATCTGAAAGTACACACCTGTATGTTAAGTGTGTAACAATAATTTAACAAGCTACACATAAACTATATTACTGTGGTAATAAACATAGGTAGTGACAAATAAACTGTCCTGAAGGTGAGTTTTCTACAAAGGGCCAGGTACATTCCTTGATTAAATTAAATATGTAAACGTCAATAAGTATGAATTTCGAAATTTCCTTCTACTCTCAATTACTGTCATCTTAAACTATGATTGGCGTAATAATACACAGGCTACTGCAAATATAGACCAAGTTTCTGACTACCTTTCACCTTCCTATATTCTCAAATGCTAGTCCTCCTACCTCAGGGTTACACTAGGTAAGTTTTTAACCTCTTAAAAATCTCAGGCATTTTTTCATTGTGTTTTTTCTATGACTTTTTTGGTCTACCCAAATTAAAATGAGCACTACTAATCCCACACATACTTTGGCTCCATAATGGATAACCCGCTGGGCTTTTTTTTTTTTTTTTTTTTAAGCTAAGACTCTCAATGTTATTTACCAAAAAGTCATTATTATTACTTTATTTTAGAAAATATTAATTTTTTCTTGGTAAATGCAGCTTTTCCTATCTCCACAACAATTTTTACAATTAAAATGTGTGTGTTGTTATTATGTGTTATTACCAAATATAAATGTAAATTGTTTAATCATTATTAATTTCTGCATTATAGGGGCCCAGAAACCATGACTTCACAAACAA
>NW_024875420.1:0-1446 GCF_018340385.1 Cyprinus carpio
AACTCACTGGAAATCTGTTTTCTGCATTGCTAAAACATTTTCATTTAAGATGTTAGAAACATCTTTCATGTGGGCAAGCTTTGTCTTAACCTTGTACACAAACTATCATTCTCTAACAGAGAAAGAAGGTTTTCAGCACTTGTGGGCTTTCTTTCTGTTCATTTGCTTAGTTGCACTAACAGAGTGTTACTGTTCACAGAAGCGCTTAAACTGAGCGCTTTTATGCTTAGAAGCTCAAAACATATGTTCATGATCATAAAACTAGTAACTCACTGAAATCTGTTTTCTGCATTGCTAAAACATTTCATTTAAGATGTTAGGAAACATCTTTCATGTGGGCAAGCTTTTAGTCTTAACTTTGTACAAACTATCATTCTCTGACAGAGAAAGAAGGTTTTCAGCACTTGTGGGCTTTCTTTCTGTTCATTTGCTTAGTTGCACTAACAGAGTGTTTCTGTTCACAGAAGCTGCTAAACTGAGCTGCTTTTATGCTTAGAAGCTCAAACATATGTTCATTGTATAATGTGTAAGTTTTTAGCCCGAACTTTGCAGAACCATCATTCTCAACAGAGAGAGTTGGTTGCCAGGCACTTGTTGGCCTTTCTTTCGTTCATTTGCTTAGTTGCACTAACAGAGTACATCTGGCACACAGAAGTGCTCTCAAAACTGAGCGCTTTTATGCTTAGGAAGTTCAAACATATGTTATTGATCATAAAAACTAGTAACGACTGAAATCTGTTTTTCTGCATTGTTAAAAACATCTTCATTCTAATATGTTGTGGGCAACATCATTCATGTGAGCAAGCTTATGTCTTAACTTTTGTACAAACTATCATTCTCTTAAATGAGAGAAGGTTTCAGCACTTGTGGCCTTTCTTTCTGTTCATATGCTTTGTTGCACTAAGACAGCGTTTCTGTTCACAGAAGCGCTAAACTCAGCGTTTTATGCTTTGAAGCTCAAACGTATGTTCATAACCATAAAACTCACTGTTTTCAAGCTCAAACATAAGTTCATGATCATAAAACTAATAACTCACTGAAATCTGTTTTCTGCATTGCTAAAAACATTTCATTCAAAGATGGTTACAAACATCTCTTTAATGTGGGCAAGCTTATAGTCTTAACTTTGAACAAACTATCATTCTCTAACTTTCAGAGAAAGAAAGATTTTTCAGCACTTCTGAGAGCTTTCTTCTGTTCATTTGCTTAGCTGCACTAACAGAGTGTTAATGGTCACAGAAGGCGCTAAACTGAGCGCTTTTTATGCTTAGAAGCTCAAACATGAGTAAGTACATGATCATAAAAACTAGTAACTCACTGGAAATCTGTTTTCTGCATTGCTAAACAGCACTTACTTAAGATGTAGAAACATATTTAAATATGTGCTTATAGTCTTAACTTCTTTGCACAAACTATCATCTTCTACAGAGAAAGAAGGTTTTCAGC
>NW_024875421.1:0-1848 GCF_018340385.1 Cyprinus carpio
AAAGCTACAAAGGGAGCTCTGATGTACAACCAGCTGTAACATTTGCTCTATCAGATTTTTCCTGTGATTGTTACAAAGCAAAGAGTTCTATGGAGTGACTAGCTACAGCAGATGGAGCTCAGTATTTAGTAGCTTTCCGCCACTCTTACCATGGTAAGCTACTAAAGTTTTTGTAGTCCCCTGATAGCTCTCCTTTTTATTGACTCGATAAAGTCATTTTCTTGATGCAGGTGACTGTACCTAATGCTCTTTAGGTAGCTTACTAACTTTTGACTGATCAGCTTATGTTCCCGCTTGCCTTATGGTATGCTGAATATGTCATTTAGTTTTTGCTTGATTTGTATTCTTTTGTTAGTGAATACTGTTAGAGTTAAAGTGCATGGTTTCTTGAGATTTTAGTGTATTTATCAAAAGTAGGCATTCCTCTTGGGTTGCTTATGCAAAACTTTGCGCTATGAACATAAGCTGGTTATTGAAGTGCACGTTCCTTGTTATGGAAATACCTTAATATATGTATTGTTCATGTTTTTTTTTTTTTTGTTTAGTTTTTTTATAATACTTGTTATAATGTTCACTGTTGAAGCTCGAGGCAGCTCTTTTCATTTGATGACTTAATTTGTTACTTTATATAAAGGGAGGAGCAGTTCCATATCTTTGTATTTGCTCTATACATTAAAATTTGCGCTATACATTAATGCTGGGTAGTAAATTAAGAATATGCACTTGGAATGTTAGGGGTTTGCATGGAACACTAAAATTAAGGAGGGTTATGTCTATTCTTATTAAGGAAAGGGTAGATATAGCTTTACTACAGGAAACACATCTGGATGATGGGGCACATTTAAAATTAAAAACACAACTGGATTGGGCCAAATCTTTTTTGCATCATTCACAACTAGTCGTAGAGGGGTTGCTAAGTAACTGCAGTAATAGAAACATCCCTTTTAATGGTCGTAAAAGAGTGAACAAAGACAGATTTGGTAGAGATGTTTATCTTAATGGGGTTCTTTATGGGAAGAGGATCCATGCTAAATGTGTATTTTCCTCCAAACGTTACCCTGAATTTCTCATCTACAAACCTTGTAATTCTCTGTATATACACTCTGAAACACTCTATAATCGGAGGTGATTAACGCCTAATGAAACCTTTGATGGACAAATGGCCTGTTAGAAATCCCTTCTATACTAAGCACAAAGGCACTAGTAGCTATCTGCAAGGAACTAGACCATTTGGATGTTTGGCTTAACTCTTTAAACCCCTACAATAAAGGGACTTTACCTTCTATTCTGCCCGCACAAATGTCATATAGAAGAATTGACTATTTTCTACTCATTGCTGTTTTTGCAATCGGTTGCTTGCTGTGAGTTGGGTAACATTTGTATCAGATCGCCGCTGTATATTTAGATTTATTAGTTCAGGGAGTGATTATTTCTTATAATCTAGAACTCAAAATATTTCTTTCAATTAACTCTACTGATTCAGTGAACCCATCTTTAGTATGGGAAACTTGCAAAGCATATATTAGAGGGCTGATTATTTCTTACTCATCTAGTAAGCGACACAGACAATTGGCAAAGCAGAAACTTCTTGAAACTGAACTTGATAATGCTAAAAAGGAATTTAATGCAACTTCAGATTCTAAAATACTTGAAAGAATATCTAAAATTAGGACTTCTTTGGATTTGTTGTTGACACAAAAAGCCAATACAATTTTTTTTATTTTCGAAGCAGAAATTGTATGAGCATGGTAACAAACCCAGTAAATATCTTGCTCAGTTGACCAAGGTTAGGGCAAAACAACAATTAATTACCTCAGTGTTGGACACATCTGGCATAAGACATTTTGA
>NW_024875422.1:0-1694 GCF_018340385.1 Cyprinus carpio
TACAACACTGTTTTTAAAATTTATAACTATTAGAGTGTTATTTCTTGCCCAATCCCTCTTAAATTTTGCATGCTTCTCTAGAATGGTAAACCATGCATTATTTTACACAGTTTTGATAATTTTAGGGCTGTCTGTTTGTATTAATAGGCTCAGTGGGTACGCCCATATGTGTAAAGAACATATTATAAAATTGACTGGTTTATAGTTGGTCCAAATGCAAATTGTTCAATATTTTTTTGATAATTATTGACCTACAGAAAGTTTCCAGAATCATAAAATTTCAGTGGTTTTACTTTGATTTTCAGTTTAAACCATTGATTTTTTAGCCTTTGGTAAAAAGTAGCTTTTTTTAAATAATCTTGAATATTTAATTAATAAAGCCATTGACAACATTGGTCCAAAAGTTTTCAGAATGAGGTGCCCATCATATGATGAAGTTCTAGTGTTTATGAATATATTACATTTTCAACCAATTTGAGGCCATTACCATAAACTTGAGTACTTCAGACATTTTGTAACCGTTATAGCGCCACCTATGATCAGATCTCTATGAAACCATGCATACAATTGTTAAGAGTAATCTCTGACACATGCTTTCACCCAAGTTTCTCAGCAGCTTCTTTAAGTGCTCTGCTTAGGTTTTGTAGGCTTCTTAAGTAGCCTTGGCCACACCCCTTTTCTAAATTAACCTGTTATAGTTAAACTCAAAAAGACAAAAATTCACCCTTTTTGTGATTAACACACCTTCAAAGAGTCCAAGAGAATTGTTCTTGGTAGTGGTTTGACTGGAGATTAAAGTGAAAACTCTTAGGACCATCTCGCCTAAAAGTAAGGTTTCTACATATTGGTGAACATTTAATGAACGCATCTGACTGACAAATACTAGAACCCAGAGGCAAAGTTGTTCAGGAATGAGGAGATCCTGTCTCATGACAAGTAAAGATCTAGTGTTTGTGTAAAACTATGACTCACGTTCCTACAGCATCATCAGGTCATTTTCCATTGGAAACTTTGTAGTTTTTGAGAGGACTTTTTAAATGTTACAGCCTGTAGCTATGGTCCGACCAACATGGATACTGTGCATAAAGCCTAAGACTCACTTGAGATATGTCGTCATCAAGTTTCTCAGAAAAGTTTCCCTGAGCTCGCCAAGGTTTTTTATAGCTTTTTAATTATATTTGGCCACACACTTTTAATAAACGCACTAATGTTGCCAAGTAACCAAAGGACAAAATTTCAACATGTTTTTGATAATTATTGATCTAGAGAGTCCAGAGAATGTTACTGCAGTGGTTTGGTTCCGATCGGTAAAAACCTATAGACTAGTTCGCAAAAGTAGGCTTTTTAACATATCTATGAATAAATTATTGAACGCATCGGTGATTGATGTAAGCAATGGTTCTTGAGGCAAAGTTGTGCATTATGTGGAGATCTATCAAATGATATTCATATTGTAAGTTGATATGCAAAACACCACGTGATTACAGAGCCATAAAACTCGTTAGCGCCAACTAGTGGCCGATTTCTTTCTGCACTCCTACAGACCTTATGGTCCATGAGTCAAACATGCCCACCGAGTTTCGTTCCGATTGACCTCCGTTAACCCCTTCAAATAGGTGCTTAAAATTGTTTGGCCAATGGCGGCCATGTTTTTTGAGATACGCGAATGTCCTCAAAGTACTGTGCCCCTTCAG
>NW_024875423.1:0-668 GCF_018340385.1 Cyprinus carpio
AATGCAGAAAAACAGATTTTCAGTAAGTAACTAGTTTTATGGTCATGAACTTATGTTTGAGCTTCTATGCATAAAAACGCCAGTTTATGCGCTTTCTGTGAACAGTAACTCTCTCTGTTATTGCAACTAAGCAATCGAAAAGAATGAAAGCCCACAAGTGCTGAAAACCTTCTTTCTCTGTTAGAGTATGATGGTTTGTACAAAGTTAAGACTAAAGCTTGCCCACATTAAAGGTGTTTCTAACATCTTAAAAAGAATTGATTTTGCAATACAGAAAAACAGATTTCAGTGATTTACTAGTTTTATGGTCATGAACTTATGTTTGAGCTTCTAAGCATAAAACGCTCAGTTTAGCGCTTCTGTGAACAGTAACTCTCTGTCATTGCAACTAAGCAATTGAAAAGAATGAAAGCCCACAAGTGCTGAAAACCTTCTTTTCTGTTAGAGTATGACTGTTTGTTCAAAGTTAAGACTAAAGCTTGCCCACATTAAAGGTGTTTCTAACATCTTAAAATAATTGTTTTTGCAATGCAGAAAAACAGATTTCAGTGAGTTACTAGTTGTATGGCCATGAACTTATGTTTGAGCTTCTAAGCATAAAACGCCAGTTTAGCTTTTGTGAACAGTAACACTCTGTTATTGCAACTATGCAATTGAAAAGAAAGAAT
>NW_024875424.1:0-2549 GCF_018340385.1 Cyprinus carpio
CTTTGAGGCAAAGTTTTGCATTATGAGGAGATCTATCAAATGATATGCATACTGTGTGGATATTTGAAAATACCACTGGATAACTGAGCCATAAAACCGTTAAGCGCCAACTAGTGGCCGATTCTTTCAAAATTCTTTGAGACCTTTTAGGGCCATGGAGTCTAACATACCCACTGAGTTTCGTTCTGATTGACTCTCCATTAACCTTGTCAAATAAGGTGCTCAAACTTCATTTGGCCAATGTGACTGTTTTACGGATACGCTAATATCCTCATAAGCAGCTTGTATCACATTGGACAAAGACGCTGCATAGCAATTTTCGCAAGTCGATCGGACCAGTAGCCATGCATAGTTATAGCCATTTTTATGTTTTTACCTCTTATCGCTAGCCACCAAGTGGCAAGAGCTGAGCAATTTTTTTTTTATTTGACCAAAGTTTTAAGCTCATACAAGTGTGTACCAAGTTTGGTTAAGATATCTCTTTCGTTGTTCCACGAAGTTATAGTCTGGCTATGTAAAATTCGGTCCCTTTGACTTTCTAACGCATTTGGAATCCCATTGGGACAGTGAGTCGAAATTTAAACTTTTTTGGATAATTATTGATATTCACTTTCCAGAGAACATTTCTGCAGTGGTTTGGTTCCGATTGGTGAAAAACCTAGGACTAGTTCGTTAAAGTAGGTTTTGGACATCGCGATCAAATTTCTGCGGAAAACGGTATAGCCTCTCTAGACCCAAAATCGAGAGTGACCGTTTTTAATTTGCGATGACCCAAGGATTCCAAAAATGTAAAATTTTTGAGTCTATGACAAGCGGTTTAGGAGCTATGAGCCAAAAACAAGTTTTTCATCGTTTCGAGCGCCCCCTATTGGCCAATTGGGCTGAGACTTTTGATATAGGACCTCCCCAAATTGAGCTCTATCATTTGGCCAAGTTTCAAGTCTCTAGGCCTTCTGGTTTGGTCTGCACAGGATCAGTTTTAGGGCAGTAGTTAGCACACACAATAATAATAATCCTAACAATTATTAAGAGGGTTTCAGTGACTGCGTGCATGAACTCCTAAATATAGCTGCAAGCAGCATTTACCAGGGTTCGAGCATGTACCAGGGGCTTAAAATGTGTTAACGGATTTCCTAAGGTCTAGGTCCAACCTGGATGCAAGGAAGTTGACTGTAGAAAATTCATATCTAAAATGGAGAATAGGTTCACATATACACACACACACCCACACATACAGAGACACCTTCTCTTTTTAAGTTTGTATGTCATTTAGCAGGTTTCCCATTGTAATCATAATCTGCGCTTAAATTGTAAACTACTATTTGAACAAAAGCTAAACTTTTGATTCAATGCAATTTCCAAATGCTATTGCAGTGATTTTGAAATGTGTACAAGCAAACAAATGAAAAAAGTACTGTTTTTGTTCATTTAATGAGTCCAATAGTGGTCTTCCTCTGCCATCTAGAAGTGGTTATGAATGCAATCTCTATCATACAGCACTGTGTTTTTTAAGCTTTATCACTATTATAGAATTATGTGGTGCTTTACTGTCTTGAACTTAGTAGGCCTGTTTAGCTACACTACGAAAGACACATGTATGTGTGAAAATGAACCAGTTTATTAGTTGTTTCAAGCCACATAGAACAGAAATGTTGTGTTTTTGAAGCCTTGTGAATAAAGTTATTGACCATGTAACCCGATCCTAAGAGAATATGTACGCTAGTTAAGGGTGGGTTTCATATGTATTTACCGGGTTTCTAAAACCTTTCGAAACGTGTTTAGGTTAATTAGGCTTTTGTTACATCTGACTTCATAGTCCCTCTTTCAAAATGAGCCCTTATAATTGTAACCAAAGGGACTATAATTCAACATTGAACGGTAAATCACTGATCCTGAGAAGTCAGACTATTACTGCAATTGTCTCATCCTCACCGGGCTTAGTGACTTAGGACAAGATCATTACAATATGTTTCTTGATATATTCGTGAACGGTTTTTGAATCATTTGAATGATACTGTAGCTTCAATCTCCAGAACCAATATGGACTTCGCAATGTTGAGATTCCATCATATGATATGAACGCCTTGTGTTTCCAGTGAATATATGAACATGTTCTAGACCTTATTGTGACTGTCTATTTATAGTCCGCACCTATGGATGTCCTAGTAACTTTCATAGCTACCTATGGACCAATTTAAGTTTGACTGCGTGTTCAGAGAAGAGCCCACATTTGCGTCGCCAACACTATTTTTCACTAAATTTTCAAAGTATTTGTGACTATTTTGATTTTGGGCTTTATGATAGGGCTTTTATGGGGGATGTTGATGGCCAGATCCCCCTTCGTTTCCTAAAAATTAACCCCTTTAAAGCTAACCAAAGAACAAAATTCAAAATTTTTTTTGATAATTATTGATCTAGAGAGTCCACAAAATATTACAGCAGTAGTTTGGTTCCGATCGGGCGAAAAACCTAGGACTAGTTCGCAAAAGTATGTTTTTAACATAATTATGAATAATTAATGAACGATTTGACTGACAGTAAGGTTCTGG
>NW_024875425.1:0-1813 GCF_018340385.1 Cyprinus carpio
GGCGATGCCAGCCAAAGCTATGGTAAAAATGTATAAAGCAGTTTTCTTTGGGTACTATGGGTGCGACAACGCGACCAGAGGGATTTAAGGTCGGATGACATATCCTGAAACAAATAACCTTACCATGAGAACAGATCAATCATTCAGGGAATGCTGGCAACCTGAACACCACCATCAAGAAGAGGAGATCTCTCACCCTTCTCTGTCCCCTCCGGGATTGACATGATCAAACCATTCCCCCGCCAGGATTATATGCACCAGAGCTGTCACGAGGTGGCAATGAAAAAGCTGCTTGCTCTTGTGGATAAGAGGAGAGAATAGGATTTCCGGATGTCATCAGGAGATGCTGGATATTGGCGAGTGTTTGCGTGAGGCTGGTGTCACTAAAGAAGTCCATTCCAGATTGCTTTGCCAGGAAGCCAAAGGGGCTTGCAGGAAATAGATAAGCTGGAAAGCAACAGAGTTCAGACAGTTTGCTACCTACACTGGGAAGATTGTTCTAAAGGGAATTCTCCAAGACCATCTCTATGCACACTTCTTGAGCTTCCAGCCACGGCTCTTTGCATTTTGGTGAATCCTGATCTCACAAAAGTCACAAGGAGCTTATGCAAACCAGCTGCTTAAGTATTTTGTAGAGAGAGGACAGGGGAGCTGTATGGAAGTGACATTTTTGGTATACAATGTCCATTCCTTGCTGCACCTTGCAGAAGATGCCCAAAACTTTGCTTGCCATGACAGCTTGCAGTGCTTTCAAGTTTGAGAGCTATCTTCATCAAATGAAAAAATGGTCCGATCTGGAAAAAATGTTTTGGCACAAGTTACCAAAATCGTCTTAGAAGCATCTAAGTCAAGACAGAAATCAAAGGAAAACTTGGTATCATTCAAAATTTTAAACAATGCCTTTGTATTTGGAAGCCCTGAACAATTTTAGAGGTGGTGTCAGAACAAGTGGACAACACAGTGTTATGCAGGGTGTACACAAATCTACAGCCATATCTGACAACACCGTGTGATTCACGCCTCTATGGAAACATACATGGCTAACATCAGGCATTCTCAAATGCTTTGCTTAGAAAAGAAAGTCCCTTCAGGAGGAGGGCATTCACCGTGGAGGAAAACTACGGGATCAAAATTGTGGTGTCCATTCTCTTCACATATACCTTCTAGGATGTGACAAAAAAATTAAATCACCAAAAATAAAAAATAAAATAATAAAAATGACAAGAGAATGACAATTTGGGTGACCACATGCTTGAAGTGTCCTTGCTCCTTGAGGCTCTACATCCTTCAGCTTCACCCCTGAGTCTTCGCCTCCTGAAGCTTTGTCCTCTGTGAGTGTAACTGCTTCGGCTTTACCCCTGAGATTCTGGGTCCTGAAGCTTTGCCCCTGAGTCTCTGCCTTCTACAGCTTCTGCTTTGTGAAGATTTGTCCCATGAGTTTCTGCCTCCTACAGCTTCCTTCTGTCTTCTGGTGATTTGCTCTCCAGTGCCATTCTTTTTTGAAAACCTATGTTTCCCAGTACAACGAGAACCAACATTGGTAAACATAAATAAGTATAAGGTTAGAGAAAGTAACCAATGATTGTCTATTAATAGGTAATTGTGTTTGTTTCATTTGTGTATTGCAAGCTGAACTTACAGATTTATCTAAACTTCACTTGCAGGTTTATCTTCGCTTATGTAGTACTCAATTTCATTGAGCAAAATGAGGTTGAGGTGGCACCATCTTCATGGCTCGAAAAAGATCGCGATGGGGTAGGATTTAGTTCATATATGTTTTTATAAAACATAAATGATATACATTAATCATTTA
>NW_024875426.1:0-1745 GCF_018340385.1 Cyprinus carpio
AATCTTCCAAAATTTGTCCAGTGGGAACATCATTTGTGGATGAAAACAAAATAGGGACAATTTTTTTCCCCTGCAGGAAAATGACAGCTGCAGATGCCAGAATGGACACTGGGCTTCCGGTCAGCTTGTCTAAGGATAAAAAATAAGCAATGTTAGTTTTATGGAAGTTACACCTTTACAGATTAAAATTACAAAGGGGTGGGTGGTGGGGAGATCACAATAAAATATTTGTATTAAATTAGAATGGAGTTTTTCAGCATTTACATTAATCTTCTTCATTGATCTGTTCCCGTTATATAGCACATTAAATATAGTTAACATTTACTACTAAAATAACAAAGATTAATATCATTGTTACCTAATGCCTTAACTAATGCTGTTTACAAATACAATCATATTATTATAAGTGGGTAAAAGCCAAGTTCACAAATATCAGGGTGCAGGACCCACCCTTTCTATAATTATATCCAAACAAGTTACAATAAGAGTCAATAAACCGGTATTTATTTTGAATATTTTAATTAAACATTTCTCGTATGGTAGCCTTTAATAAAACTGCCACTGTTTAATAGATTAGATCCGCTGCAAAGTAAACAAGCTTTTAGATATTTTAAGAGAAAGACACAAGGTATTTTTAGTATTTGATTTGGTTATGAAAAGCGTTTATTCTTGCCAGCCTTTTTAACTCAATCCTGGCCGTCTCAAAGTAACGTGATGGCGTGTGCAAAGCAATATGCACCATTAAAAAGTTTTGTCAGCCAATGGCCACATTAAAGGCGGGCAAATCACGGTGTTCTACACATGGAAATCATCGTGATGTGAGCTTCCCCTTACGGCCACGACCCAGAGTCTCTACTTCTGGGTAACATCAGACGGAAAAACAGTAAGAAATGACCATCTTTCGATTCGACTGACTTGTGGATTTGCATCTCGGGACACAACAAAACACTGACTATCGACCTACAGTCTCTCCACAGAAATAAAGAACTGGTAATCGGTTACCTTAATATCACAGAATTCTGTGTACAACAATATTTGGAAAAAGAAAACTACAATTTGAAAAGACAAAATATATAGCATGTATATATTAACTGAAAATTAAACTTCTAAGAACGTGGGGCTAGTGAGAGATTTCCTGTTTGTCATGATGGCGTCTAAAGTCCCGCCAAAGGATGTAGTCCTTTTAGCAACTTTATTGTAGCAACCACAGTTTTTAAGGACCACAAAAGTCTAAAAATTCACAGAAGCAGGTTATAACTGGTGTGTTTTATGTCATGAATCAAAACGTGAGAAAATATTTAGAGGCTTTGTTAACCACAGACCTGTATTTCAGGTGATTTAGCAAAAACCATTCAAAAAACCCATAGACTTTAGGGGAAGTGTGAACCAGAAGTGCTAAAATGCTTCAATTCACTTCAGCATTTGGCCTACAAATGTATAACTTCAGCACTCTATTCACCTTATTCGCCCGCCCCACTTTAATACTTACGCTTTTTCGCATTTTTGTCATCTGACTTCTGCTAAACTGATCGGCGGCACATCCAGTAACTAGTTCAGTAGTTGTAAGATTGTTTATAGCTAGCTATAACTGTGGCGAAATGACAAAGAAAGTTAATACCGTAAATGTTATATAAATTGGAATACGATTAAAACTTCTTAAAGACTCTCAGATGGTCTCAAATTATTCCCCATCCATGGTCGCTGATGACGTATGATAATGTTAGACATTATGAAAAGTGGCCAGA
>NW_024875427.1:0-1883 GCF_018340385.1 Cyprinus carpio
CAATGATTAAATAAAAATACAATGCAATTTTCTGAAGAAGAAAAAAATAAGTCCTGGCAAAACAAAGTGCAGAAGTGAATAGCCAGGTGGCAGGCACAGGATCTCAAGGATCAAAAAGGTTCAAGCAATCAGAATAGGGAGGGTGGAGGGCGGAGGTTTTTGGGATGGTGTGGCATCTAATGAGATGGCTGTAGGTGCCGGGGGGGGGGGCTTTGAGGGCAGGATTCGAGCATGTGAGGGGATGGTGATGGGAGGAAGGTGACAGCATGATTGAAAATCAGGTGGAGGCATTCGTGGTGGTTTGGAATTTTTAAACGTAAGGGTTAAAACGGCAGACTTGATCAGGTTTGGTTTGTTGTTTTTATTCTTTTATTTTTTTAAAAGCATTTCCTTGCATTTAGGTCATTGTGGGAATTTCTATCTAGTAAATTTAGCTTATTACAATTCAATGTACGCATGTAATGGACAACAGCCTTAATCAACCAAAGTATAACGTGCTTTTTAAGTAAACAAGTAGTGAAAGAAAACCCAGCAGTATACCAAGTACATTCCCCAGTAGCCAGATTCAATTTGTCAGTCTACCTCAAGTTGATGGTAGTTAATGATTAGTTAACTGGAACTATTTTTTGTGCGCTACGTGCACCCCCAACAGTAATTGTAATGTAATAACTTCTTACTAAGTATAACTTTAAGTATTTTAGTGTACCTTTTTTCTGCTCAATTGGAACAAACTTTCAGGTAGTACTTTTAGTACACTTCAAGTATATCCCTATTTTCATGCTTGATTAGTGATTTTGTGCTTTTTTTTTTTTTTGTATAATGAGTACATTACAAATTAATCATGAGTGTCTGAAAACACAATATACTATAAATGTATTATTTTTAGTAAAAAATATGCTTATTTCCAATGCTGAATCCACTTTTCGTCATTACACAATACATAACTTCATCGACAGGGACAAATTATTAACACCAAACAGTTACTTAAACCTCAAATGCTTTAGCATTGCAAACATAACAATCAGAATAAAGAACGTTGAAAAGAAACTGTAAGGAGGAAATTATTTCCTATGAAATGAATTTTATGAAGCTAGACTGAACTCTCACAAATGCAGATGCACCAAAAACAATGGGCTTTGATCTCCCTCGTGGAGCCAAACAAACAGATAGGAAAGTCTGGAAGAGAGAAAGACCATTTGCTCTTTGGGCCTTCACCATCCCTTCCCCCAGGGCACATGGTCCAGGCATAAAGTTGACAGAGAAATGCCAAGAACTCAAGTTACTATTCTTACATAGAAACATTTACTATATCTTCAGGATTCACTGATTGTAAACTTTTACATGTTTGGTATCATTTAAAAGGTCTTTTTGCGATTGGTAAAATGGTCTCCAATTTCACAGTAGTCACTTGTATTTAAGAAAGATTGAAAACTTTCTGTAATTGTGTGTTTTGCTGAGGAAGGGGTGTGTGTCCCTTTAGGGGTCTGTGAGAATGTTTATCTCCAGCCAGGTGTGACCCTGATGTGATCACAGGAACCTAAAGAACCAAGAGGTCTTTTATGTTTTTACAGCTGATTTGAAGATTATTTGTTGTCTGGTCTGAGTATTTAAGGGAAGTGACAAAACACTACTGGGCGATTCTGTTGCCAGAAAGCCCGTAGTGTGGAGTGTATTTCATATGCTCCATACTATGTATCTTCCTGAAGTCAGGTATACTATTATGTAATTGTGTTAAACACATTGTGCCTACAGAGCACACTGTATAGTTGTTTGTGCTACTACATGTACACATTGGCTAGTTAAGTTTATTCTCTAAAACACCTGAGTGCTTTGCTATGCATTTTTTAGACCATGTGTCTTAAAATTAGGGTAACTGATACATG
>NW_024875428.1:0-1844 GCF_018340385.1 Cyprinus carpio
CACACATGGCGGTGAGCACAACTCGGGTCCAACTTTCCCTTGATGTTGTTCCTGTAGATGAACTCTGAGTTCTTGAGCTAATGCTGCAGCTGAATCAGTCCACCGCATAAGGGACGGGAGGAACTCCTTATCAGGTGAGGCGGTGCAGATAAATTTTTGCTTACCTTATTAGATGACCAAGAACTTCCTGACAGAACACATTCCATTCACTTTGGAATTTATCTGCTTCACACTTCGGCCTTAATTCCATTACAAACTCCCTTTAACTGTTTCATTTCCTTAGTAAGAACAGGGTCACAAGGTTCAGAATGACTCCTCTCTGGCATAATTCAATACTGCTTTGGACTGGGGCTGAGTGGAAAATGGACTGACTGGCTCGAGGAGGCTTCGAGGGCTGGTAAGGTAGTCTCATAGTTCCTCAAGATAGGACTGGAGGCTTGGTCTGTCTTGGAAGACTTCTCAGCTGCAGGTTGGTATATGGCAGTGGTTAGTATAGTTGCTCTTGGTCCATTGGAACTCTCAACTCCGCCTCGAAGGGGACCATGTTAAAAGACTCTTAGGATATTACTTATCTGTGAGGGGGGAGCCTCTACCACTGGGATGTCAAGCTTAAACACACTTGGAGACCCACACATTCCATTTGCCTGTTTATTTCCCCAAGTCCCAGTACATCCTTCTTCCAACAGGTGTCTCAGACTGGTTTCTGCTTAAAACAAGAATGAAAACATAAAGTTAAACATCCAGGAATTACCAAACTAAAATCCAGACCATAACAAAACAAACAGTAACCTTACATCTGTACACAGCCACAACACTATATGAAAGCATCCAGAGAGCAGTAAAACAAGGAGTGAACTGATTTATGCTCCTAAAGAAACCTGTTTAAAGGCCTTAATTGGAGTCAGAATAGGGTGCAGCTGGTCAACAGTGGGTGGAGCTCAATTACTATGTCATGAGTTTTTCAACAGGTACATTAAGAAAAAAAACCCCAGAAATTAAAAGTACTTCGACACATGTTAAAAATTGTGTTCACATGAGATCAAGGCCACAAAAAAAAAAAAAAAAAAAAAAGATACTTTTTTAAAAAGAGTACTTATTACTGAATTTAATGTTTTTGGATACTCAAAATAATATATATATATATATATATATATATATATATATATATAACTATAGACTTTGAAATAAAAAAGTGTACCACCAAATGTACTTATATGAATATATGGTAATTGAATATGCGTTAATGTAATTTCTGTTGAAACTTGTATGTCATGTAGTTAAAAACATCTGTAATAACACATTTGTAATGATGAGTTGCATTTTAGTACAATTCAAATATAAAATTTAAATGTAATACTAGATAAAACATTACAGTTAAAATTATAATCAACATGTGCTTTTAGTATGTTAGTGAACAACATTAAAATAATGTACTTTTAAAAAACGTCTAAAGATTCTAAAATGGTGATTTAAAATTCACTTTAAATTAATTAATTAATTCATGTGTTTTATTAAGCACAGATAACACACAACAGCAGTTGACCATATAGATGCTGTACCAAAGATAAAAACAATGAGAAAAAATAACATTAATAAATCTATGAATAATTGAAACATGCAAATTTTAAATATGCCAAAGTAAGAAAAAGATTTCAATTTAGTTTTCAACCCCATAGACAGATTATTTAAAGGAAAGTGTACTCTATAAATACACTTAAGTGGCCTGTTATTTTATTATTAATATATTATCTGCAGGTACGTTTTTTAAATACACTTTTGCACATTGAAAAACTATTAAGTGCACTGGGTAGTAATCATGTCAGTGGCATAAAAAAATGTCTTTT
>NW_024875429.1:0-1792 GCF_018340385.1 Cyprinus carpio
AGAAATTGTCCTCTCGTGCATCATGTAAAAAGGGTTTTCTGTGTGATTGTATATATGGAAAAGTATATAAAGTATTAATGGTGGTGTCCACCCTGATATGCTTGTTCTCTCTCCTGTGGTCTTCTGCACAGGGTAAAATCCAAGCAGAAAAATTATAGTAAATTGCTACTGACGTTAACACATCTAACTTCACAAAGCTAAACTAAAGATCCATTTTGTAAAGACAATGAATGCAAGAACTCATTCCAAACCATTCTATGGATTTTTTAAATTGGAAACATACTCACCTGTAGCACTGGCTTTCTACATGAGGTAAGGGTAGCCTCATTGTGAAGTGACTGATTTATGACCTCAGACAAACATAAATAACAATATTACATTATAACATCATTGATTTAGTTATAAATTATTAAATTTATAAGTTAAATTTAAAACTGTTGTGTTTATGTGTGTGTGAATGTGTCTATAAATTCATTTTTATTGTATTTTTATAATTTAAAGTAACAGTTGCATTGTTCTAATTGCTTAAAAATGTTTATGAAACAACACACAACATTAAAAGTGGGCATATAAAAGGGGAGACAAGTGCTTTACAGCTGACTGTGTGCAGAAAAAGGTCTGGACATATAAGCATTCTTTTCTAAGAAATGTTTATAGGTCGTTCTATTTGAAACCCGTCATATTAAATGAGATAATGTGTCAGAGTTACAGTATAGCCTCCCTCTTTTAATATTAACTAATTATTTAACTAGCCTCTCTAATGGTAACAATAATATATAACTAAAAAATAACAACTTCATAATCATTGCCATCAACAACATCAATAATAATAATAAAAAAAATAATAATATAATAATAATAACAATAATTAATTACCTTTTTTTTTTCCTATACTTGCTTTGCCTTGGTTCAGGATCATCTTGACTTATATATGCTTTGTAGCTTCGGCTTTTTGCAACTCATAATGAAGTGGACTGCGTGAAAGCTTAACAATTGAAACTATATATATCAGTAACATTGGCCCAAATTTCCGGGCCAAATTTGAATACAAACCAGCTAATGACGTGAAGGTGCATGAGCGAACGTCACGTAATTAGTCCGCAGCTGAGAGTCACTGAACAACAAGCGAAACCATTAACTAGCGAGTGTCGAAGAAGATTGTGTGTATTTGCATCCTGACGCATTTAGGTAAATATTAATAAAAAAATATCTACATACATTTTGATAACGATAATGTAAAATAAAAGACGCCCACACATCTCTTCGCTTTCTGTTGAGTTGTATTTGCACTTCTATTTTACTAGAAATACTTTCGACTTGGTTTCCAGCAACTTGTTACATTTATTGTGTACGCTAACCGATTTAAAGGATTGACTGGAGATGACCTAGAGGAAAGGGAAAGGTTTGTCAAATGCTTTAATATGATTTTATTTTTTCAAATATTTTTGCACCCCCACCCCTTCACCCCATTATCCGTGTAATGAAGTAACGTTATGTGTAACTATTTTATGTGAAATGACATCTGAACTTTGCCAAAAAAACATATTAAAGTACAGTTCAAAACTGTAAATTTAAAACGTTTTTTTTAAGTGCTAAAATTTATGTAGTGTTTCTGTTTTAAAATGTGTACCATCTACATCATGGAGTAACAGTTATATAATTAATTTTACTGACGCTGAAAAGAAATTCATTTAGGGTTTTTAATGTTATAGTAATATTTTGTAGTAAAAAAAAAAAACTAAAAAAAAAACTAATAGCGCCATTTTTTAATAGTGCAGAGCAAAGTGTTTTT
>NW_024875430.1:0-2736 GCF_018340385.1 Cyprinus carpio
AAAGTGATAAAAGAACAGCTCACTGCTGGCGGGTGCCCGATCAGCCCAACTGCCCTGGAAAAATGACATTGACCTGTGGCTTTGTCTGGAAGTTCAGTATTCTTTGGATGTCCAGAAATCCTATTCAAAGGTGCATCCCTGTTACCTGTGACAGTTTCTATATCCACTGAACAGGCCAGTGACATTCCCCCATTTTGTTGGATGATAGATCACTCTCCTGGATGATGATTCTCTGACCAGATGTCCACACAGCACTCCTTGGCTATGCCAGTTTTTCCCACCTTTCACACATGTAGACAATAATTCTGTTCCGGATACAGTTAACCCTGTAGTTTGCACTCAAAGCAGAACACTTTCAAGCAGGCACAGTCAGAACTAGAGGCTGGTAGGACCATTAAACCTCCACAAAGATTGATCTGTGAGATGAATAATCAGTTTGTGCAGGATTCCTCACCTTCAGTGATTTCTCTCTTTTTTAGATGTGGTGAAAACCATTTTCATGGGTAAATATATATGGTTACTTGAGTTAGATTTTTTGCCATTTTGAGTTGATATTTTCAATCCTTGAATTGTGTATGTGAAGAGAGGTGTTTAGGGCATCTCTTTGGTCTATGTTTAGTCTGGATTTTGGTACCAGTCCATTCTTGAATACCTCTTATGGAGGAATTTTGTAATTGATATTTCACGCTGAAATGTGTCAAGGAAATTCACAGTCATTTTTCTTGTTTTGTTTTCTTTACCTTTTTCTGGTTCTTGTGTTAAGTTTTCCTACTGTACTGGCCTTCCCCAGTTTAGCATAATTTAAGGGGGGTGCATGTAGCGGAGTGAAAAGGTATGTTAAGTATTGCATAAATGGGGACAAGCGCCATCTATGTGCTGTGTGATGTGATTTAAGCGTGTGAGTAGGGACCGCCCACAGCAGGAGTTAATGAAGCATTGCTGTGGGTAAGTTACGTTTTAGCGGTCTGAGAATTACCATTTATAAGTGTCCTAAACAAACAAGTAGTTGCTTTATTTGTGACTGTATCTTTCAACGAATATGTTGGGACTCTGTTGAAAGCCTTGTTTGGCGTCGAGTGTGTTGCTCAATATTGAGTTATAACGTGTTTAGAGACCCGAGCTGTAATCAATCTGTGTGTTGCCTTGTGTTTCATGTAGAAATGGTTTATTCTCTTTCTGAATCAGTGAAACCCTATTTACACACACCGTCTTCATTGTGCAGGTATGTTGTTTGTTAAATTGATTTATTCAAAATGAGTTGCTCAAGTTCTCCGCTTGGTGGAGATGTTTCCCTTAACTGTGAGTTTAATTGTATTGCTCTGTATTTCATTGAGGATCTTTATTCATTGATTTATGATTTATAATTAATTGAAAATGTGTGTCATCTATATTCAACCTGTAAATATTTGTAACTGAAACACTATACGATCACAAAGTTAAAAAGAATTTGAGTGACAGAATTAAAAAAGAGAACTGTTTTTAAAATAAACAGAGCAGAGTTAATGAAGCATTGCTGTAGAAAAATGGCTTATTCTCTTCTTGAATCAGTGAAACCCCATTTACACACACCGCCTCCATTGTGCAGAAAGCAGACCGCTTCCAGGCAAGACCGCTACACTCGAGCACGCTATAAAAACGATTCTTAAAATACATTTCTGTTTTTAATAAAATGCCTGGGTATTAAATCATAGCATAACACATAAGTAGGTACAAAACAATCAGTGATACATTTGCGACCCCATAAAAATTTGGGGCGCAATGGCATTTCAAAAGGTCGCATATGCGACCATTTTGGTCGCAGTGTAGTTCCCTGGACAGGGGAGAGGTTGAAAATGTCTGTGAAAACACTGGCTGGTTGGAATCATGCTTAGAACAATGTTTGAATGGCTTTGTTTCATGTGTTGTTGACTTGTGTTTATTTATTGTGATGGTTACTTTTATTTGTTCTTTGCACTCATTTATTCATGTCATGTAAATCAAATATAGCCTAATAGTTTCATTAACACATGCATTCATTCATGACTTGACTGAATATTTAGATGTATTCACCTTGGCAGCATTTGTCTAGTGTGAAGTCATGCATAGCTATGGCATATGAAAAAAAAAAATACAATTTGTTTGTTTTACAAAAAAAATATACTTATTACTGACAATTTATGATTATAATTGTTAAGTTGTGGGCTAGAAATGCTTTCTGAGGTAATCTTAATTTCTATGTAATACTTACATTTTTCAAGTGTAAAATCAACAGTCTTCTCCATAGGTGAAACTGTGTATGTTATGTACCCTTTAAGTAGCTACTCATTGAGTATGCGATTTCGGACGCAGCCTCTGACTAACTCTGGTGACTCTCTGAATGACTCTCGGAGTGAATCTCTGAATGAGTCTCTGAATCAATCTCTGACTGTGAATCTCTGAATGACTCTCTGAATCATTCTCTATCTGACTCTCTGAGTGAATCTCTGACTAACTCTGAGTGAATCTCTGAATGACTCTCTGAGTCATTCTCTATCTGACTCTGAGTGAATCTCTGACTAACTCTGAGTGACTCTCTGAATGACTCTCTGAATCATTCTCTATCTGACTCTCTGAGTGAATCTCTGAGTGAATCGCTGACTGACTCTCTGAGTGAGTAAAAAAAAATGTTAGCCTGAATGCACTGTAAGTCGCTTTGGATAAAAGTGTCTGCTAAATGCATAAATGTAAATGTCTCTGAGTGAATCTCTGAATGACTCT
>NW_024875431.1:0-1696 GCF_018340385.1 Cyprinus carpio
TTTTTTTAAAAGGTCTTAAACAAGAATAAATTCGGGCTTTGTTGTGAGTTCGCTGTGAGATCACCTCATTGAACGAGCGGTGAATTCTCGTTTTCTCTGTTCTGTGACCAGATATACATTTTTAATAAGCCCTGACCCCCTTGTAATAATACTCAAATATGTTTGGTTTAGCTTGTCAGGAGGAAATAAATTCATGTGCATTTATATGTATTTTTAACCCATTTGGTAAGTGAAACTACAGCAGACTCCTCCCTCAGTCTCCCGGAATTGCTCCTGTAGAGGCGCAATTTTTCTCAGATAATGGGAGTCTCAAGCAGATTTCTGACTTAAGGCCAAACACACAGGCTGAACCCGGCAGCCCTGTTCAGTCTAAAAACATTATAGCATAAAAAACTACACCCCCCTGGGCCCAGGTCTCTGCCGAAGCTTTAGGTTTGCGGCTTTAAAGCCCAGAGCATGCTTAACCCTGTGGATCAGGAAGACACAATACAGCACACACACATCTGAGAAATGCAAGTTAGTGAACTACTTTGATGTTGGCTTGGCCTTGGGCCAAAAGAGCCACCCCCGTACTTGTGTGTCCAACCTTTCTTGACTGCCTTGGGAAAAAAAAACAAACTTCAAACATTATTTTTCTATGGACCCTTGCTGTTTTCTGTTCCAATAAAAAGCCTTGGCTATGACAACAGTTTCAACAGGTTTGGCTAGCTGTATGCAAAATAAGTCATGCCTTTTCCTGTTGCTATTTCCCCGTCCCCAACTGAAGTTTAGGCAACAACCAGAAGGTAAAAGAAACAATGTGGTTTAAGTCAAGGTGAAATAGTTATGAAAAATAGATAAGTAATATAGTTTCTTTTCTTCACTTTATGTGTGATAATTTGAGAAATATGTTGTCAATACTATTAAAATAAGAAAAAAACGTAATGGTACATAGGGGATTACAGTTTTTGCATAAATACTATATTGGGCTTTATTAAAGTTTATGAAAATAGAATGCATGTATATGCATTTTATACTTATGCACATAAATGGAACATTTTAAAATCTTTGAACAGATATTGAAGTATTTTCTATCCTGTGGCGCCATCGTGTGGACAACATTAACATTGTTGGCCTTCATTCGAACCAAAAATCATTAGAAAGGGGCCCCAAATTTTATGAATGATTACAAATATTTAATGATTAGTTCACTGAAATATACCCACATTAAAAATCGAATTACTGATCTGTATCTTTTTAGTTTAAAAGTTTTTTTTTCACTACTTTTTAAGAGGGTGAATTTTATAAAATGGGGTTGAAATTTTTTGAAAATACATAAACTAATAGAGAAAAATTAAAAGTTTTGTTTTCATAATATTTACTTTGAAATAAAAATATGAAAAAAAAAGCTGCCAAGACGAATGATTTCGTTCTTGCAGCAAAAGCCAGAATCAGCGCTCTGTAACCTCGAGAGATCGATCAATGTCTTTTTTTCTGGCCTAAGACAAAAAAATATCTCCCAGCAACCCTTTTAAATTTTATAATTATTCTTTTTAATTGTTTTTTTACGATTCCTGGAGTTTTTAATGAAAAGGCTGTAGTTTAGTATGTAAAACCTTTTCCCATCCAGCGTTGGGATATCTCGAAATAGAGAGTCTAAGGTAAATCATTCAATTCCCTCACACCCACTACGCCTACAAAAAATCTGAATTTAAAT
>NW_024875432.1:0-1932 GCF_018340385.1 Cyprinus carpio
ACTTGACAATTACAGGCAGGTGTGTTGGAGCAGAGTTGGAACTGAAGTATGCAGGATGGTAGCTCTTCAGGAGCAGGATTGGAGATCCCTGTTCTGTCACTTAACCAAACCCCAGGACTCTAAACATCTAAAACATATGTGCAAAACACTAGATTTAAATAGAAACATGAAATGGCCACATAAAATGTCCTCGCTAGTCAGGTGTTTTTTTTAATAATGAATTTCTTTTGTATGTAGAACTACTTTCTTATGGCACTGTATAAGTATTCTGCCCACAAGCAGTAATTAGTTATTCGAAACGTCACTTCAGAACTAGTAACAGGGTCTTTGGTGCATTGCTTTAGGAACATGACCCTTGTACTGGTCTCTTTGCCACTCCTGTTTGTGTCCTTATTCAGGAATATATGATTATATTGTTGTATTCATAGCCAATGTTCGAGCAACTTGACAGTATGTTAGTGAGTAGGAAAATGACTGTATGCAAAAAACAAAGCATACGAACTGAGCATGATGTTATTGTGTAGTACTGAAATATTTTTTTCCAAGGATGGCAGTTCTGTTTTTATACACACATTTCTATTACAACTCAAACACATTTTTTTTTCTTTTTTTTTTTAATTTATGAATAGCAAATATAAATTAAATCAGAGCTGTTTTCTTTGATATTAACATTGAGTGCAACTTGACGTAAAGAGTACTTCACCCAAATTCAACATTTTTTTTTTTTTCTTTTGTTCCAAACACACCCTGTGTTCTTTTCTTTTAATAGATCTTCTACTTCAGTTCATACCTAAGAACAGCCAATTTAATCAAGTGGTAACATCAAAAGGCCGCTTGTCAATAAAACAAAGACCCCTGAAATAAAAATTTACTTAAGTTAAAATAGTCACAATCATTCTGGAATAAAAAAGAATATACCAAACACATTTTGACTTGATTAATTATCTTTCATCTCAGAGATCTCTACTCCTTTTTTGTTTTTGAAAACAGTTCAATAATTGTTGTTTTTTTTTTGGCACCGGTTTACTGTTTTCAACCCTAGACCGTAAATAAGGGGATTTAAAATTGGCGGGTAAATGAGTAAGAATTCCAGGGCTAAATTACGCACACCTTGTGGTAAATTCTTTGAGCCATAACGACTGTAGTACATCAATAACAAATTTTAGCGTCACATTGATCAGTGAGAGCAATGTGGTACATGCTTGTATGAATTTGTTTCTCGCCCTCTATTGACTTCCTACACTTTTTAACCAAGTGAATGTACGAGCAAAATAGACACACTGCATGTCCAAAGTGCGTAAGAATAACAATGTACCCAAAACGCGATTATTTAATGTTGTAGAAAAACATTAAAAGTTTTGCAACTGCCCAAATTCACAGTATAACTTTTTCAACAGTAGAGCCACATAAAGTGAGTCTAGCAACTAACATAACTGCAACAGACATGCACAAAAATGGAGTCAGCCAGCAGAAAAGGATACATTGAAGAAGTCTCTGACTAGTCATTACTGAATGATACTCCAGTGGTCTGCATATTGCCACATACCTGTCATATGCCATTACTGTTAATGTTGAAAAGTCACATAAAGCAGATGAATAAATGACAAATTATCTGAATCATACATCCAACATAAGAAATCACATGATCATATGATAATAAATCATACATGAATTTAGGATAGAATCCAGCCGTCCCAAAAAGTCCATTTACACATAAATTACAGATAAACAGATACATTGGCTCGTGAAGTTTCTTATGTGAGATTATAAGTGAAAATAACTGGTACATTACAAAAGACCATCAAGGGATAAAACAGTACAGTGAAAGAAAAAAACACAAATCTGTTTTCCATTGTTTCATTAAGACCCTGAGAGTGTAAATACTAAGACACTGGTCTCATTCTCCAGTGTGGCTGCATCTGGAATGATATT
>NW_024875433.1:0-2057 GCF_018340385.1 Cyprinus carpio
TATAAACGATCATTCCTATTTTAAAACTTTTTCTGCCAAACCTCTTGCATTTTGTCGCTTTATGGACGAGGGATAGTAAGAAAATGTTCAGTATTTTATTGACTGAGTATTTGTACAAATTAATTTAGATATTATAATACTAACATGTAGACCTACTGGATGCAGTTGATGATAGGTAACGAACACGGATGCCAGGCAGGATGGATGGACAAATTTGTGGAGTCCGATTCTAACCCGTTCTTCCCTACTCCATTCCGACCAGCTGAATCACAGCAGAGGTAAACGTGTCCATTACAACCAGGCAACTTTTTATTTTTATCTATTTTTTTTTTTTTTTTTTTTTTTTTTTTTTTTTTTTTTTAAAAAGTAACACTTTCTCATTTTTTCATAAACTATACGGAGCAACTATAAAATCAGAGCAGATTTTGTTTGAAAATGACTAGAAATATGTAACTGACATCCTTTTTTATTTTATTTTATAAATATATAAAGGAGAAACTGTATTGAAGATCATGCAAATCTTGCAGAATTGTGCACAATGAACTGGAAAAACAACTTTCTGATTGGTCTGTTGCGTTCTACTACGACCCGATGTTGGCTTGGTGTTCAAGATGCTGTAGAAGTAAGTTCAGTTATTATTGGCCTAAAGATACTTCAAATTTGTTTGACTAACGCTTTTAATGTTGCTGATATAACCACTTCAAAAAGTCAAACTAAATG
Source organism: Cyprinus carpio (assembly GCF_018340385.1). Lineage (NCBI taxonomy): Eukaryota > Metazoa > Chordata > Actinopteri > Cypriniformes > Cyprinidae > Cyprinus > Cyprinus carpio. Next base: position 721 of record NW_024875433.1, read on the forward strand.
ACATTCTTTATGGTGTCCGAGTACAGAGAAGAGCAGTCTTTTTAATCCCTGTCTTTTGCTCTTTAGGAAGGACAGTGGTTGTGGAGTGATGGAACTCCATATGACTACAGCAACTGGTGCTCTAAGGAACCTAACAATCTAAATGTCGGGAACTTTGTGGAGAGATCAACTGGACCTGTAAATTTCACATAGTAACAAACTGGCTCATTTTCTCACACTGTTAGCATTGATCAGAATAACTGATTTCCACCTCTTTCCACCCTACAGCTGACCGTTGCTGGAATGATGCAAGCTGCTCAACCTCAATGGGCTATGTTTGTGCTAAAGACTGTGAGCTATGCAGTGGTTTCGTCACTGGTCGTTGATTGTGCTTTACATTTAAAGTTCTGAACTTCTCTTTACAAAAGCGTTCTCAACCTTAACCTCTTAATACTGAAACACTCCTTGAATCAAGCAAAATCCTCATTAAAAGCAAACCTTGTGTTGTGGTGTTTTTAATCATGTCTAGTAGTTAGAATATGATTTGTAGAATGGCATTGAGATGTTTCTTTTTTACTATGTAGATGCAAGAAAGTTAGTATATTGCAGCATGCAGACATGCAGACATGGATCAGATTTTTTTTTTTTTTACCAAAAACATTAAAATCTGCCGTTATCTTAGCTTGAGAATACAGTAGAAAGAATGATAAATTATGTTCAAACTGCTACTGCATTTAATATTTGAGCGGCACTAATAAAGTTACTTTGGTGTTGATTCCTTTATAATTAATGATCATCAGCTTTATCCACAATGGCAATGAATCGTTTACATATTGAAACGGTTTTACATAGAAGCAATTTAAAGAAATATTATTTCAAATAAAATTGTACAATATTCACAAGAAAAAAATACTTAATATACAATATATGGCATTTGTATGTACAATTCAAGGAGTAATAATGCGTGTGTTAAAGGGGAAACGGGTCATAGGTTTAGAAAAATATCTCTCTTGCAGTTTATAATGTAGCTATCCTTAAATTAAAACAATGCCAAAAGCTGTTAATCAAAAAAGAGGTGCATGATAAAGATTGTCTCAAAGAGTCTGTTCTGAATCACCTTAATGAGTCGTCATATTTTAGAATCTTTGTCTGTTATTACTGGTGTGCGATCACTGGGTAACATTTGCATAATCCCCGCCTGCCATTGAAAGTACTAACAGAGTCTGACCTGCCCACAAATACTTCCCGCTAGTTAGTGTGCTTTATCATGTTTAAGAAGGCGCTGAGTTCAAGGATACCACAGAAATACAATTCGAACCTTTTGTTGTGTGCATGTCATTTTACCAAGGACTGCTTCT
>NW_024875434.1:0-2154 GCF_018340385.1 Cyprinus carpio
ATCTTCATTCAGAAGTTCCCGCTTGTTTTAGTAGTGTCCTTCGCGTGCTCAAATTTAGACCGTAAATAAGGGGATTTAAAATTGGTGGCATGAGTAAGAATTCCAAGGCCATAAAATTACGCACACCTTGTGGCAAATTCTTTGAGCCATAACGACTGTAAAGTACATCAAATAACAATGCAGTAGTCACATTGATCAGTGAGAGCAAATGTGGTACACATGTTTGTATGAATTTGTTTCTGCCCTCTATTGACTTCCTGCACTTTTTAGCCAAGTGAATGTATGAGCAAAATACACAAATACTGCATGTCCAAAGTAGCGCAAGAATAACAACTGTACCCAACCACATTATTTACTGTTGTGGTGAAACAACATGAAAGTTTTTGCAACTGCCCAAATCTACGCACCAGTATAACTTTTTCACACAGTATCGGCACCTTAAAGTGAGGCGTTAGCAAATCTCACATACCTGCAACAGACACGCACAAAAGGGAAGGCAGCCAGCCGAAAAAGGGATACAATGAAGCAAGTCTCTGACTAGGTCATTACTGAATGATACTCCAGTGGTACGGAATATTGCCACATACCTGTCATATGCCATTACCGTGTAATGTTTGAAAAAAGTCACATAAAAGCAGATGAATAAATGACAAAGATTCGGATCATACATCCTAGCATAAGAAAATCACATGATCATATGATAACAATCATACATGATTCTAGGATAAAATCCAGCCGTGCCAAAAAAGTCCATTTACACATGCTAAATTACAGATTCATAACAGATACATTACCGCGTGAAGTTTCTTATATATGAGAGCATTATAGTGAAAAGTACTGTTACATTACAAAAGACCATCAAGGGATAAAACAGGACAGGTAGAAAGAAGAAAAGAAAAAAAACACACATCGTTTACAAATTGTTTCATTAAAGACCTGCGAGTGGTAAATACTAAGACACTGGTCTCAGTCTCCCGTGATGTTGCACCTGGGGTGTAAGGATTATGGGAAATGGATATCAAAAGAGGTAACAATAACCACAAAAAACAAACAAAAAAAAAAAAAAACAAAAAAAAAAAAAAAAAAAAAAAAAAAAAAAAAAAAAACAAAAAATATATATTATATAATATATATATATATATATATATATATATATAATATATATATATATATATATAATATATATATATGAATATTTTATTTCTCGGTTGCAAAACAATTGAAATCTTACCATGTTCACTGTTGGCATGTTTTCTGTAGTGTTTTGTAAAGGTTCGATTTGGTTTGCTATATATAGACTCTGGACTCATGCTAATTGCCTTGTCCACAAACATTGAAAACAGGTTTAACAAGCTCTCTAAAGGCTTTCTTTTCTTTTCTTTTCTTTTCTTTTCTTTTTTTCTTTCTTTTAAGTTAAAATAACTGCCCGTCTATGCCAATCTGTGCCTATAAGTAAAATTTTACAGTTTAGTTGATATAATAATTGAATATAAATGTACGGAATACCGTTAAGTTGCTCAGTTCAGCCAATATATCAGACCACCACTACACAGTTAGAACCCTGTATACACCCTTCTACACAGTATGTTAGTTCGTTGAAAAGGAATGTAAACCTATAGTATGTTTACCTAGTGGTTTCCTGCACAAAATAAGTCATAACTGGATCTCATGTTTAATTGTTCTGTTGTCACAACAATAGGGAAACATTTGCTCTTTAAAATGAATAAAAAGTGCTCTGCTTTTGTCTGCAGGCTCCAGACTGTGTGTGGAAACAGGCATTTTGCGGGATCCCACTGTCAGTTAAGATAAATTATGGGGGAGTATTTTGCACTGACTGGGTACATAAAAATTAGTGGTGGGCATAGATTAATTTTAATCTAGATTAATCTCACTGTAATCTTGGAATTCATCTAGATTAATCTAGATTAAAATGGCTCATTTGAATTCTGCCGAAGGCATTCAGATTATGTTAAATAAGATGTACTTGTTAGTACTGATAGAGCTGTGCTGCACTCAAACATAGTAGTTTGACGATGACTCTTCCCCTGCGCTACATTGCTTGGCCCGGCATCTTCCGCATTAGCTAAGGGATGCTTTGCATTTAGGTTGTACTTGAGACTGGAAGAACTCCTACAGTAAACTATTGCATTGCAC
>NW_024875435.1:0-2193 GCF_018340385.1 Cyprinus carpio
TGTGTGTGGGAAACAGGCATTTTGCAGGATCCCACTGTCCAGTTGGAATAAATTATGAAATTATTTTGCACTGACTGGGTACATAAAAATTTGTGGTGGGCATAGATTAATTTTTTTAATCTAAGATTAATCTCTACTGTAATCTTGGAATTCATCTAGATTAATCTAGATTAAAATATAGCTCATTTGAATTCTGCCCGAATGCATTCCAAAGTATGTTAAATAAGATGGCCTTATTGAGCACTGATGGGGCTGTGCTGCACTCAAACTTAGTAGTTTGACAATGACTCTTCTCCTGTGCTGCATTTGCTTGGCCCGGCATCTTCCGCGTGCTTCAGGAATGCTTTGCGTTTGAGTGGTACCCGAGACTGAAGGGAGAACTCCTACCGGTAAACTAATTCCACATTACACAAGTTGCAGAAACAACCTTACACCTCTTTCACACATACTCCGTCTGCGAAGGTGCATTATGCGTGGCATTTTTACTATTTTTTACACTACCCATTAGCAGTTCAACGTTCACCACCGGTTGTGGTCCGTCAGTGCGTTCCCACGAGTACTGAATAGATCTGCCAGATGGATTTGCGTGCACCCAGGAATCTATTTTTGCTGTGAATTAAAAATGACAAGCGCATTGTTGCGCAGTAAGAAAGTAACATGGATTGACTTACAGAAATGCAGTAATTTCACAATGAGTAATACTAATTAAAAGCCTACTGTGTTTCACATGCAGCACATTGGTTTTTGGCTAGGTTTAAAACAAGAAAAAAGAGCACCTTTTAGATAATGTGAGGCAACATGATATAGGCCTATGCGCACTTTTATGGAAGCAGAAAAACAAAAAGTTCATTAAGAACCATCGCGATTGCTTGTAATAAAGATTTAAATGCAAAAAGGCCTGAGAGTCGGAAGGCTATTTCTGTCAGTGGTGCTTTAATTTTAAATTATTTGCGATATTCCAACAAGAAAAATGTAGGCTGGTGTTTGTGTTTAAATGTTTTTGCAACTTGCTAGAGCAGCTTATTATACAAAAACCTAGAAGTCAAATCCATGAATAATATGTTTGTTTATATTTATTAAGTTTAAACTAATGTTTATGATTATGAAGAATTGTTTACTGTTCTGTGATAAAGAAGTCACACTTTTTTTTTACATGGTTTTACGAAATATAAAATAATGAACAAATATTTGTGTTTGTGGACTAAGCAACCCATGGATCAGAAGCCCGGACTGCAAAGCGAGGTCCTGTGTGGCTGCAATGAGTCCGTGCTGCTTCTGCACCACACACACACGGACTTCACATATACACTACAGGCGTGTGGAGTCTTGTGAGAGTTTTTTTGGGCAAGCTTGGTAATTTCACGGTAGGAATAGCATGGGCTACACACACACGGGTTCGAGCTAGTTTCTCGCTTCTACAGTGCAGTGTGGAGTCTAGGTATGCATCCGCGCACTAAACTATCCGCGGTGAAAGTAATCATAGCTTGCGTAGTATAGACCCAGCTCCCAACCTTTGAGAATAGATTAGCGGCGATATATTTTTGCGTTAGTCTCACGTTAACGCAACTGCGTTAATACCGATAACGGCCCACCACTAATAAAAATCAACTCAGCAGGCAGCGCTTGGCAACGCATGTTATCATGGCTCTTGTCATACAGCCAGAGCTAGACTCAGTTCACAATCAGATGATTAAAAAAATATATATATTTTCTAAAGACAGAAAGAAAACCATTTATTGTCACACAATTTTGTTTTATATGACAAAGATTACAAGACTATAGATATTAAAGGACGACGTGACATGACGTGACATACAGCCAAGTATGGTGACCCATACTCAGAATTCGTGCTCTGCATTTAACCCATCCAAAGTGCACACACACACACCGTGAACACACACCCGGAGCAGTGGGCAGCCATTTATCTGCGGCCCCGGGGGAGCAGTTGGGGGTTCGGTGCCTTGCTCAAGGGCACCTCAGTCGTGTATTGCGCGAGCTCGAACCCACAACCTTAGGGTTAGGAGTCAAAATCTCTAACCACTAGGCCATGACTTCCCCAATTAAAATTAAAGAGAAGTTGCATTGTTTATGGAGTTGCCAGAAACAGGAGCAGATGTTGTAAAGTGAAACGATTTATCTGCAAGACACCACATGTCCTCTGAAATATATTACTGCATAACATTGTTTCATAAA
>NW_024875436.1:0-1856 GCF_018340385.1 Cyprinus carpio
AAAGACACAGAAGAACCTTTAAGACGAAGAATCTCGAAAACAGATGAACTTCAAAGACAGGGGAATCTCCAATCACAGACAAGGCTGCAGTCGATGATCATCGCAGACGCAAGAATCTTGAGACTTATATAGAGGTAAAGAATTATTATATGTAATAATATCATATCTAATTAATGTAATCAAGTGACGTGAGCAAACAGAAAGCATAAGGTGCCCCGCAAACGATGTCAGATTCTGTCTTCAGTGAGAATCTGCGGTGATGTGTCTTGTAAAAGCTCAGTCATCAATTACACTCTGTATAGAAATGAACTGTGACATGCAAAGGACATTTCAGACGTGTGTTCTCCTGCCACGTTATCTTGCGGGTGGGGTGCAAACATCTGTGTGTGTTTGTCCCACCGGCTGTTTTTGACGAGAGCGGTCAAGCTCGCAATCCCGCAGTCCCGCTGCTGCTGAGGCACAGTGCGGACTGTTGTCATTGCAATGGCGAGAGTGAATTTGGCGAGGAAGGTTCGAAGGGTGCTGTGGATCTCATCTCGGGTAGCACAGGCTGTGGCTTCTTCCCCCAGAGAGAGAGCCAGGCACTTCATCTATCTTCTTCTGAGGGAAGTTGATGTGATGAGTGTCAATACTAGGAAGAGTGTGGACTTCGCCACCACAGTCCCTCACATATGAGGAGATAGTGAAGGTTGTTGCTTTGTGCTATAGCAAAGTTATACATTGACTGGCCAGCTGAGAAGCTTGGGGCGGCTTGTCCCAAAGATTAAAATTAGACGTGTGCTTCCTGCGCATGAGATCCGCAGCCAGCACGCCTCCATTTTTTTCCCAATCTCCCACACTGAGGTGTTGAGATGGAGTGGGATAAGCTATAATCATCTCAACTCTTCAGCCCTGCTGTCTCTAACTACTCAAACATTGTGGCGTTGAATGAGAAGGTCGATGCCAGCCGTGGAGAAGACACCTGTGGAGCTATCTCTCCCGGTCTTCAGCATTGTCCCTGAAAACCCAGAGTCTTCCCACCAGACCAGTTAGACTGACATCCAGCCTGCTTCTCCTACGGCCTTGCGTCAGGCCGATGTCTGTCTGCACCTGCACTATGATGGTGCTACAGGTCGTACCGGGCTGACCTGCTCATGGACCGGGGGTAGCCAGGTGGTGGCAATTAAGCACTTCATCACCACGCCCTTCCCCCAGGTCAACAGGGTTGCAGATGCCACAAGACCCAAAATGGAGCAGCGTAACCCGCACCTCGCCTCAAAAAAGGCAGCGCAAATCCAGACTGGCAGCTCTAGGTCAGGGTCTTCTAAACAAGAGAAAACAGATCTCTGATACCTTGACCACCTCCGGTGTTCAGGAGCTCAGTGGTTTCCAATGAGCAAAATTTCCAGCTGCGGTACCAGCAGCGGTATGTGCCCGGTGAATGCTTGTCCCCTCAAATGAGGTCACTAGATCAGACGGGGTTTGCGGCATTCCCTGCCCGGTCATCCACTTCAGGGCACCGAGAAGTGACTCCTCTAACCACACCAGAGGCCAGCCAGAGGCTGGTTCCCTTAATAGGCTTCTGGCAGCATTAGGAACTTCTGCTAAATGTCTCAAAATGGGTCCTGCAGACTGTAGAAGAGGCTAGAGAATTCAGCTTGTTTCTCAACGCCTCGTTCAGCGGGGTCATTCCCACACTAGTGGGCCCAGAGCAGGGCTCTGGTAATGGCACAAAAAGTAGACACTCTCTTTGAGGGAAAGAGAGGCCATAGAACATGTTCCTCCTCTCAAAGAGTTTGGGTTCTACAGCCGTTACTTTATCATTCTGAAGCAAAACATGGGTTCCTACAGTAAGTTCACTTTCGGGGGTGAAGCGT
>NW_024875437.1:0-1773 GCF_018340385.1 Cyprinus carpio
TGACCAGGTTGTGCTGCAGTAGATGTGTCGTGTTGTCTGGTGTTTGACTGGAACTGACTGATCTGATGCGCGCTATTTATTATACCTCCAGCCAGAGGCGTGAACCGGTCTAGATCCCCACAGCATCGCTCCCGCTGGCAGTTTCATAACCGGAGAGTCCGCTGTGACGTCACTAATATTCCTTGAAGAAGTCTGAATGGATATGTATTTAGTGCCACAGACGGACCGATCGATCAGTCTTTATTTTTTGAATTCGTTGCGGTTCTGTTATTGTTATTATCAATGTCCAGACATATATATATATATATATATGATGCTGGACATTTATATCACAACAGAACCCGCACGAATCGATATAGATATATATATAAATCAGATATAATATATCTGATTTTTTAATCAGCAATCAATATTCTAATTTCAGTTAATGATCTGAACAAATCCTCTATGAATAATAACTTTTGGTGTGAAACAAGTCCTTAATGTTTGTTGCCATCAAAAACGAATGATCAACAACCTAGCAAAACATCTTACAATGTCACGAAACCCACCAAGACTTTTGGAAATATAAATCTAAATGAAATAAAGTTTTTACACAAACAGATGTCAACCTGCAGTAAAATATGTCACATACCAAAAATAAAAAGTTATTTCCTTACTTTGGTGGCCATCTACAGTTCTGTAAAATTACATGAGTCACCGCATAATTACTATCTTTCAGGAAGTGGGTTGAAATAAATACAGTGCACCCCGATTTCCTTTGAAGAAATGTCAAATATTTCCTTTCATCACTATTAAACATTCCTTACCCAACGTTAACTGAGTTTGTACTATTAAACTCTCCGCCAAATTTCTCCTTTGCTGTTAATGACTTTTGGTTTGCCTTTGCTTTGAGCGTCCGCCAAGAGAGAAAAGCGTGCGCAGCTCGTCGGTAAAAACGAGTTTCTGTTCTCCAATTGCTGACCCCGTTTCCTGTGCAGAAAATGTGAATGCCCAAAGTTAAAATACGGATTCAGTTGAGCACGTTTTAGAACTCAGCTCAAAGCAAAAAATCAAAGGATGCAAGCATCTGTTTGAAATCTGAATGAAAACACACCAATATGTAAATACAATGATTTATGCACTAAATCAGCAGAAACTCTTTTTTATTTCTGCACATTTTATGAATATTTCGGGAAAGACGTCACTACTTCGTGCCTCACGGGCAGTCATAAATATGCCCGAAAGTGCTGGAACACCCAGGTATTGTAAAAAACGTTCACTCGTTATGTATGGGAAAACTCCTTTTTTTTCCATTCTGCTGAAGCCAGATTTGTTCACGTTTATGTAGCTGCACAAACCAATGGCGCTTCAGCCCGCCAAAAGGGGCGGGGCCAACCGCTATATATAAGTTGGCCCGTAGCGCCATTCATCAGATTATTTTCCTTCAGCGACTAGGATCATCTCTTCGCTGACTCTTCTGCAAGAAGAAGCCATGGAAGAAGCTCCAGCTCTGCTCACCGCTGTGGAAGAAGCCGAAGCAGGCACGACTTAAGCATCACTACTGCAGGCATCCGAAAGAGCGAAAGAGCAAAATTTCTAAGAGCAATTTCAGCGGGCGCAGTGTTACAAATGTCACGCCAGCGAGTGCTGGTTTGTGCAAGGGATTCCTGCACGCATGAAGACGGACACGAGCTTAGTGCGCTGCCATCTGCCCTCGGCTTAAAGGGCCAGGCAGAGCATACATCTAAGCATTTTGCATTTGCTGTAGAGATTTTCCATTTACTACATACA
>NW_024875438.1:0-1764 GCF_018340385.1 Cyprinus carpio
TTGCACAGAGAATGGGTGTTAAGGGTTAGGTGTTGTGTGTGGTGCAGTACATAGGTTAGGGGTTAGGTTAGAGTTGAAGGTTAGGGGTTAGGTTAGGGTTAGGGTTAGGAACGAATGTCGATCCAGAAGCCATGAAACAGATTTCATACTCGTTACATGCACTGTCCTTCTTATACTCACTAATGGGCCCACCTGTTTTCACCGCTCGAGCAAGCCCCACAGCCCAGGCCCACAACAACCCCCTAAAGAGAACCTTTTTTAATTCATTATTTATAATACACTAGATGTATGGATAAGGGTTACGAATATATAGGGTTCAAACGATCAGGGTACAATGATAGTTTATATGTGTGTGGTTAACTTGGTGTAAGTTTTATGTATATAAGTAATACTATCTTTGTTAGGGTTTAGGTGTATGAAGTTAACTTTGTTTAAGTTTGGTGTAGTGAAGTTAACTTGGTTAAGTTGAGGTGTTAGCAAGTTTAACTTGGCTAAGTTTAGGTGTATATGTTAACTTGGTTAAGTTTAGGTGTAGTATAGTTAGCTTCGTTAGAGTTTAGGTGTATTAGAGTTAACATTGGTTAGTTTAGGTGTAGTATCGTTAACTTGAGTTAAGTTTAGGTGTCGTATAGTTAGGTTCGTTAAGTTTAGCTGTAGTGTAAAAGAGAGAGAAATATAGAAAGAAGAGAAAATAATAAAAATATATAATATATATATATATATAAAGAGAGCTTGTTTAAGTTTAGTCTGGTGCTTGCCTCTCCTCAGACCTCATTGAGGCCCCTTGGGTATAAATGTACCCAATTTTTTGATCCAATCTTCTCGCTGCCTTGAGTCTATCTTTAGATCCCAGAGGAGTTGGCTTGGAGCACCGTGGCTCTGAGAGAGGGAAGGCCGTGGGACATGAAGTGTCTTCACAATGAATCTCGGTTTTTCTATTTTTGTTTATAATGTTATGAGTAATGCTGATAAATTCTCTCTTTCTAAGTTCATTCTTCGTCTGTCCCCGTGGTGTCTCTTGCACTTATTACAAAAGATCATGCCTGTATACTATACACAGTTAAGCGGTTTTCCCACTTAGGTTAGGGTTAGGTTAGAGTTAGGGTTAGAGTTTAGGGGTTAGGGTTAGGGTTAGGTTAGGGTTAGAGGGTTAGGTTAGGGTTAGGGTTAGAGTTAGGGTTAGAGGTTAGGGGTTAGGGTTTAGGGTTAGGTTAGGTTAGGTTTAGAGGTTAGGGTTAGAGTTAGAGTTAGAGTTAGGGTTAGAGTTAGTTCGGGTTAGGGTTAAGTTAGGGTTAGGGTTAGGGTTAGGTTAGGGTTAGGGTTAGGTTAGGGTTAGGTTAGAGTTAGAAGAGTTAGGGTTAGAGTTAGGGTTAGGGTTGGGGTTAGGGTTAGGGGTTAAGTATAGAGTTAGAGTTAGAGGTTAGGGTTAGGTTGGGTTGGGGTTAGGGTTAAGAAAGAGGATTTCCCAGACTGGGACCCTATGGGTCCCAATCTGGGTTGTGCACGGTCCATCACTCCACTGGTCACCCCCAAATCACACAAAGACCAAGAGAGGTCACAGCAGCCGAACTGTTAAGGGCTGCTATTCATAGGGCTGTTGAGGCCAGGGCTGTTTAAGTTTAGGGCTGTTGAGGCCAGGGCTGTTAAGTTCAGGTCTGTTTGAGTTTAGGTCTGGTTAAGTTTAGATTTGGTTAAGTTTAGGTCTGGTTAAGTTTAGGTTTGGTTAAGTTTAGGTCTGGTTAAGTTTAGGTTTGTCCAGGATGG
>NW_024875439.1:0-2359 GCF_018340385.1 Cyprinus carpio
ACCAGAGGTGTTCAGCTGGGATTAGGAGTTGGCTTCTCTGCAGACCAGTCAAGTTCTTCCACACTGACCAATCAATATATATTTTTTTTTTATCCCCCCCCCTGCCTCATACACCGAGGGGCACTGACAAGCTAGGAACAGAAAAAGGGTCCCGTCCTTAAAACTGGTTGCTATGTAAAATTGTAGAAGCACACAACTCCCTAGGAATATCATTATATGCTTTAATTACTAAGATTTGTACTCCATGGATATTACTAAAGTAGTCAAACCTGTTCACTGGAAGGGGGTGGAGTTTCAATCACTTTTGGTAATATAGTGTATGTGTGCCAAAAAAAAGTTTATACCTGTGTATATACTTCAAAATACTACACTTGTTTCTTTTTTTTCCAAACAGACATGTTTAAAATTTTGTCTAATTTGTTGAGACACATGAGGTGGAGCTGGTTCCAGCCATTTTGGGTGGAGAAATGGCCAGTGCTATTGGCCTAATTCACTGAGGGGTATGGCCCCTTCTCACCCTGGGCCATTAAAAAACAAGACACCTCCTAACTGCGGACTGGGGGAAGTTGGGAAGTCCGGAACAATGTTTTCTAACAGGTAAATTTGGATACTTTTCATGTTAGGTTTTCACTTTTTCCCACACATTATTATAACTTTGTATTCATTCTTGATCATAAGTTAATTGTCATGTAATGTGGGATCACAGAATTCCCAGTAGTCCATTATTAGATTATATTGTCCACTCAGCAGCTTCAACAGACCATTATTAGTCTCAAAGCACTGTGCTTCCTATGCTGCATGTGTAATCTGTAAGATTAGCCTAGTGAAGTACTAAGCTTTCTTATCTAATTGAGTGATCCTTATTAGAAATTTTGGAAATGTTAGCTTCAACTGAATTTTGCAGTGACAGCCAAGGAAGAGGGCAGAAGGAAGGCTAAAGAGGCAGAGACCTGGTCAGGATCACCAGTCATCAGACGCAGAAATGTCTCGACACAGAACCACCAAGGCGTAAAATGTACAGATATTTGTTCAGCATGTCACTGGTGCTATTTCTGATGCATCCAGGCTGTATTTCAAAGACCTGTTTTCCAGATTTTTTAGAATTAGCAAGTTGGCGATTTTAGAAGTCGCATTTCATTTGATAAATAAAATTTTTTGTTTAAAATAGGAAGAATGTCTGAATTGGGCTCACCTGAGGTTGCTTACTGACTCAGAGGAGGAGTCTGCCCCACCCCCAAGCAACTTCTTCCACCTGCCCCCACTGTAAACCTCCCCCCGTAGTCATCCCAAACACAACTTCTTCACCCCTGTTCCCATCATCATCACCACATTGCCAGCAGCAGCAGCACCACAAGGGGACATATATACAGAGATGCTGCAAAATTGGCAGCCGATGGATCTATGTGCCACGGAGTGGGGCCCTTCGCTTTGTATGACTTTCTTTTTGTATTTCATTTGTAGGACTTTTTCTCAATTCACTTAATACAGTGTTTTTATAGCGCCATGGAGTTGTCGACGCTCTGAATTGCCCCCCAGCAACATCAGAACCAGGTTAACCCCAGTGATTTCCCACTGGTCATCTTTACTTTTTAAGTTTATCGGTTTTTTAATAAGACTAAGGATGACATTGTACAGTTTTTTGTAGTGTGTATTGTAATTGTAAAATATTGTAAATGTCTTTAACATAGCCCTGCTGAGGGAGGTTCTAACAAAATTAGAGATGGTGCTGGACCAGCAATCCACCATCCTCAGATTGTTGCAGCTACTTGAGGAAGACCAGGGACAGCTTTTGAACATAGAGGAAGGTTTGCTGCCCCTGCAGAACCTTCCACAACTGCTCAGCCTTAGAGCAAGGATTCAGCAGAGCCCAGATTACAAGCAAAAACTGGTAAGATGTTTTCTTTGGTTTTTTTTTTTTTTGTTGTTGTGTTTTTAATTGTTTGCACAATTACACAGGTACTGATTTTTTTTTTTTTTTTAAACTGGTACACAAGTAGGGCTGTGATAGTATGCTCTCTGGAATCAATCTTGTCATAGTGCTTGGGTGCGAATTGTTATGATATATATGCAAGTGACCAGCTATATAACACTTACCAGGTATGGGCAAGCTTCGATCCTGGAGGGCCGATATCCCTACAGAGTTTAGCTCCAACCTAATAGATCTCACCTACCTATAGCCTTCAGTAATCCTGAAGACACTTGATTAGTGTGATTTCAGATGTGTTTGATCAGGGTTGGAGCTAAGCCCTCAAGGATTTCTGCCCCTCCAGGACCCAGGGCTGTAAGGTGGTGGTTCCTCTACTACGGTTCAGGCTGTAGGATTGACAAAGGCCCAAGCAGTTGCTATCAGCACAATGGT
>NW_024875440.1:0-2477 GCF_018340385.1 Cyprinus carpio
ACCCTGTTGCAATTCTCATGGTTTCCAACTTAATTGATCACAAAAGTTACTTCTGATACAGGAACACGATCTTGTGAAAGCCAAGTCAATTATTTGTAATAAATCACATGTAAGAAAACAATAAAAAATAATAAATCAGAGTTGCTGCCAAGTGTGCGTATAAACCAGGAAAGCTCGAAAATGTCTTTACAGAACAGCTGAAGGAAACAAAGCTAGCATTGGAAGAAATGAGCTAATAAAGATGAACAGCCATCACGATTACCAGAGGAAAAGAACAACGAGAGCAAGGACGAAAGAAGAACAATGACTGACTGGAAGATTTTAAACCTTGAGACAATGTCAAAGGCCAACGAATGAAAGTGGGCCTGAATGGATATGGTGGTGGACCTTAGGAGGGGTCTTTCAAACCCAGGAGGCTGCTGCAACAGCCAGATGTTGAGAGTGGAAGCAAGGCGGCGGCTTTGACCTGAGTGATCCATGGCAGGCAGGTGTGTATGTACACTGGAGTCCGGCTACAGATACTAGGTAGGAAAGACTCAAGAAGGGCCTTAAGCAAAATGTAAAAAAGCGCACTAATCTTCAGATTACCCCTGCTACAACTAAGTGGTGGCCCACCTGTACGTGAAAAATATGCTCACTACTGAAACCCAATGAGCGATCCAATACTCCATGCGCAACTGTGACGCCCTCCATGGAGTCTTTTGAAGGACATCTGTCCCCGACCAGGGAATTAGCTCAAATGGTACTGACAGCTGTAAAGAAGGGCCCAATCTTTAAGCCCGCCATAGCGAAAAAAGAAGCATGAGGCTGCAGGGAAAACGCCGAAAAATTTTACAAATACTGGGGTATATTCCTCTCGCGTTTTGAAGGTTGTAGTACATGGTAATTTGTTCACCCTCAGCGGCCTGGACTCGAACCGATGGTTTTCAGAGATGAGCGGTGGCGTCATCTCTTCAGATTGAGCGTGGCACGTCATCTCTCCACTACATGTATTGTTAAGCATTGCAATCAAGCCGAGCCTTTTTTACAGTTATCTATGACATACCATTATATTGATTGATGGTATATATTACATTGATTTTTTTATTTTGTACATGTATATTATTTTTGTATTTTAAATAAAATGAATAAAACGTTGTCTAGCTAAATATGTTTTTTTGTATTATTGGATATGATTTGATTGATATGATTTAGCAGATTTTTATTTATCTGATCAAAGACAACTTCAAATGTAAAATGGCAAAAATGTTTTATTAAAATGAATACAAACAAATATTAGAAATGAGTACACTGCATTGCTGTATATATATATATATATATATATATATATATATATATATATATATATATATATATACATATATACAATATGAAGGAAGTGAGTCAATGTAATATATACAAAAAAACATTTATTAAAATGAACACACACACACACACACACACACACACACACACACACACACACACACACACATACATACACAATATAAAAGGACAATATGAAAGAAGTGGGACCATGTACTATATACAAAATATATATATATACAGGAAAGATGTATGTACTTATATATATATATATATATATATATATATATATATATATTGAGGCTGTCCAATGATTAATCACGATTAATCATCAAAATAAAAGTTTTTGTTTACATAATATATATGTGTGTGCAGGGTATATTTATTATGTATATATAAATACACACATAAATTATATATTTAAGAAAACATTTACATGTAACAGAAACATATTATTTACTGAGGAGGCAGAGTTTTTCATTTTATTTTTGCTGGCACTGTTCTGCCAGCCAGTGTCCTAAAGTGCCATTTGATGCCGCGTGAGCAAAATGTGGCATTATACATATCGGCTATGACCAAACTTTTTAGTTTTGGGCTGCCCACATTGCTGCGATGTTAAAGTAACCCCTCACTTTTCTCTTGCGGACTCGGCTTTCCTTCTCCAGGGCCCGCCGGCGCCTGTTCCCTCTGGGGTGTCTTGGGGACACAATGCTTAGCAGACACAGGAGCAGCAGACACAGGAGCAGCAGACACAGGAGCAGCAGACTAAGGAGCAGGTGGGCTGGGCCTGCACGGATGTCGAAACACCAGAAGAGATGGAATCACCATTGACACAGTCATGTCTGGGTTAAGGACTGAGTGTGCTAACAGGGACCCAGGTGCTGTGGGCTGCGCTCCTGCTGCGGGGCAGGGTGTGATGGGAGACACTCCTGGTGGCAGCAGCGAAGGCGGTCGACCTGAAGTCGCAGAAGAGGAGCCTGTCCTTTTCGATTTGTGGAGGATACTAAATTGATGTTTTGGGCCTGATGTTGTTAGCCGTCATCCAATTTTTTTCCTCGGCGGAGGAAGCTGCGTATCAGCCACATCAATTGGGTCAGGTGGAGTCAGTGCCTGGGCGAGGACACTCATTTCCTGATTCTTCTGCTGCCGTTGAAACCTGAAATGAAATTACT
>NW_024875441.1:0-1673 GCF_018340385.1 Cyprinus carpio
ACTCAACTGTCACTCCATCTCATTCAGATCTCCTCCATCTTCTTTTGACTCTCAGGCATCATTTCTGCTCCTGACTCTCAGATCCAGAGTGCTCTGCATGGAATCCACACTTTGACTGTTCCTCTTGATCTGTTCTATCTCCTCATCCTTCTCAGCCAGCTTCCTGTCAATCTCGCTCTTCACCGGTTCAGCTCCAGCTGCACACGAAGATTTGACTTCTTCATGCCCAGGGTGCCTGCAAGAAAAAAGGAAATATACTTACTTTTTAACTTGTAAAATTTTACTATTGCTCCGAGTATGGCAGGTATTTGTGATTGTTTAAGAAGGAACTTATTACATTCATTAAGGTTTGAACCCTCTATACAATGTTTTAATATTATTCAAGCACTCGTTTTAATGTTAGTTGTAGCAAAGGAATGGCACCTCAGCTTCTTCTGTGAGTCTGGTCTCTGCTTCTCGGACTCCACTGATCTTCTTGGCTTTCTCTATCTCAGAATGCTAAAAATAAAATGCCATTTACGTTGTAGACTTCTTGTTTTCCTCTTCAGGGTCTCTGAGTGTGGTCAAGCATTTTTCATAGGAGTTCTTCATTTTGAAAAGCTCAGTGCTGAGAGAATCCAGCTTCTTTCTGAGCAGCTTCAGTTCAGCCTGGCTCTCCTCATACCTCTGCTTCCACTCTGCTAGACCCTGAAGAAGAAATGCAGTCATTGCTGATTAGCCAAGTCCATGGTTCAATGCTTAGATTTGAAGATTATCCACATTCTTTCTTACCTTATCAAAGTTTCTCAAGCTTCTTGTCAAGGTTATGTTAATGCATTTTGCCCTCTCCCCATCAATCATGAGGTCCTCTACTTCACTCTGCAGCCTCTGTTTGGTCTTTTCCAGAGAGGCACACTTGGAGTTCACTGCCTCAATGGATTCTTCAGCATCCTGCAGACGCTGTACCAGCTTTTTCCTGAAGAAAGTGGTATTAAATGATGAAATCTTACTAATATTTGTGAAACTAAATGCAGGGGTACTTAAGACTTTTTTTTCTTTGCTGTATTTGCTTAGATTCTCAAAAGCTCTCTTCAGTGCGTTGGGATGGCATCGGTCTCATATTTGGTTTCCTCCACTGGGCCACAATTCCCTCACTGTTGGCCTTAGGACATTCCACGCTGGAGTCTCCGCTTTGGCCTCCTGCTCCTCCCTCATACTGCTCTCTCTGAGCAAGTCACAGTCATGGCGGGCAGACTGAACCGCCGGGGCCAGGAGCATTCTTGGTCTATAGGTGGCACATTTTGGGATTTTAAACACTCTTACTATCTACACGACGGGTTTGGATTTTCAAAAAACAAAAAACAAAAACATTAAAAATAATTTGATTATCAAAGCAAAGTAATATTTGGTAACTCTACCTTGACTTCTTCCTCAACATGTCTTTGAGATCTTTCAATCTGCTGAGTAAAAGCCTGTTTTCCCTTAGTTAACTGTGAACAAGTGCTTTCTTTCTTTCTTCCAGCTGAGATTTGCCAATTCACCTTAGAAACAGGTTACAGATATTAGCATGAAATATAATAACAGAATCTTTTAATTCACTTTGTGTTTTAAAGATTTTTTTTACAATGTGAAGCTTAATTTCTTTTACCTACTTTCCAGTCTGAAGTCTTGCTCGTTGTGCATTCATGTCGTTC
>NW_024875442.1:0-1356 GCF_018340385.1 Cyprinus carpio
AACAAACATTTCCAGAAACAGTCAATGTAGCATTTTTCATCTTAAAGATTTCGGGTCTTTTAAAAACGAACTAAAAAAAAATACCCACCCGCTCCCCACCAAGGGGGCAAAAATTTAAACTTGCTGCTTCCTTATTAGCCGCTACTGATGGTACTGTGCTAAACAGCACACAAATGTGTAGACCCTAAAAAAGCAGCTTAAACAAAACAATGTAAAAAGGGATTATATAATACTTATGTCACTGAGCTTCTGACTGAGAGAAATCGACAAGTGTAACTGCTGATCGACAATACAGGTTTCTGGGCTCACAGCCTCAAACCCAATCACATAAATGACCTGAATGTGAATGAATTACCTCTAGCGACCTTCTAGTGGTCACTACACATATTGTTCCCCCAAAGGTTGTGTTATGTTAGGTGCCAGTGTGGATAGATAGATAGATAGATAGATAAGATAGATAGATAGATAGATAGTATTGTGATAGATAATAGATAGATAGATAGATAGATAGATATTAGTTTGATGTTATTTCTGGCCTGAATTTGATGATTTTCGTTAATGAATGTTTAGGATTTGTGGAGTCAGGAGCTGGGTTAGTGGGTTAAGTCTAGTGGTTAGTGAGGCTAGGGCTAGCAGTTTATGGTTGAGGGGTTGGGGGGGCTGAGTCTGGGGTTAATTGCAACTAGGTATATAGATAAAAAGCAAGTTTCACCCTCATTAATTCCACCCTCACGTAGCATATCGATCTGATTGGCCAAAAGCACCTGGCCATATCTTTTGTGCGGAGTCCGATGTGTTTACATAACTGGTATCGTTGGATTCCAAGGAAGCTGTCGTCTTTCAGGTAGCGCGGATGTATGGAAGAAAAGGATGTTTGCTTTCAAATCAATGTGACCTTCTAACAGTCTAAAGTGTGACAAAAAGGAAGTCAGTCATCAGCAAAGGCAAACACACCCAAATGAAATAACACCGTATGAAATCAATAGTCTTTTAGAGGAAGAAGGTATTATTGGATTTGTGTGTGTGTACGTACGTGTGATTGTGCACAGGTGTGTGTGAAGATAGGGGGGTCAATTAGCTAGAATAGATGAGATATGGGGGGATGCAGATGGAAGGTGAAAATAGTTTAAAGGGTCACTTTATCTTTAACAGAATTTGATGAAGTTTTGCGTTAATGAAGATTTATTGAGCCTAGGGCTAGCATGTTTAAAGTTTTTCTGGTCAGGGGTTAGTGGGTTAGGGGCTAGTCTGGGGTTAATTGCAACTAGGTATATAGATAAAAACGAGTTTCACCCTCATTAATTCCACCCTCATTAGCATATGCGATCTGATTGGCCAAAGCTTACCTGGCCGTAT
>NW_024875443.1:0-1926 GCF_018340385.1 Cyprinus carpio
CATAATTTTCAGGCTTTATTTGCAAAAATATATGGTAGGCTAGCAAATACTAGCATAATTTTACAAATGTTAAAAGTAAAGAAGTGATACACACACAAATTAAGAAAGGGCAAATAAGCATATATGACAATAAATATAAAAAATATAGCTCTAATAAGTTAATGTACTGTAGACAAATAGAATAAATGCTGCCGTGCACTCCAGCATAATCTTGGCCTTGAGCAAAATCTTGCACTCTTACATTTACAGAATATTGTACAAACCTGCATTTAAATCTGGCTGCAATTTATTTATTTATTTCATTTTATTTATTTATTTATTTATTTATTTATTTTTACTTTACTTAAATTATATGAAAACAAAAGTAAAGAAGACTCCATTTAAATCACTGAAGTTGTCAATTAATGAAGCTCTTTTTACATTGTGTGTATTTTGTTGATTATAATGACTTGAGTTTAACTTCATGAGGACGTTTTATTAACTTCAGTCCATTCTTTAGGAGTTTCACGATTTCAGTAAACGCAGCAGGTTTAATTTATTCGTTTCTTGTTTTTAATTAGGCTCAAATAATGGGAGGCCAAAATTATACAGTGCCTCCCACGTTTTACAAAAATAAAGAAGAATAATAATTTTATAAAAAACCACATAGAAGCTAGTCATCACCATGATCTAACACTTTTAATGCTACGCATGCAAAGTAAGTAAACCAGAATTTCTTTTGAATAATATAACATATAATTCATATTATGTGCAAAATAATACTACACACTATTTAAATGTGTCTAATCTAAAAATATAATTGTAGAAAATTTAAGCACAGGCTCATAGGAAACTGACATTTATCCTGCTTGAATTAGTTCTAAGAAAGCATACATATCTTCATAGGGGACTAGAAACTTTCATCTGTGAATATTAAATATTTTTTCTTTCATTTCCCATTTGCAATCAAATAACTTGCCGGTGGGGAACAAAGCTGAAAGCGTCTATTTCGCGAAAATGTGCTTTGATGCGCTTGTTTGAAAACATTTGCAGCGGTCAAAAGCTGCAAATGCACTTGCAGGCGCCGCGGCGGCGGTACCGTACGAGCGGCGGTAGAACTAACGTTTTGGATGTCCACCTACTGTAGTAGTGGTAATAATAATAATAATAATAATAATATACAAATATTAAATTAAATGTTTAATGTCAATAAAAATGTTTTATCCATCCCTGATAATGCCGGGTTGCTATGGTCACGCAGGATTATTTAGGCATTAAACTTGTGGCCATGAGAAAAATATGTTGTTCCCTCAACATAAGAAGTCGTGGCCACGAGAAATGGATGTCATTCCCTCAACATAGCATCTGAAGGCCACGAAATAAGGATGTAGCTACCTCCACAAAATGACCTCGTGGCCATGGCATATCACGTCCCCTCAAGTTAATATGACTGTTTCCACAAATAAATGTCTCGTGGCAACAATATATTATCACGTTCCCACGAGTTATGTCGTGGCCACGACAAAACTAATGTGAACCGAACAGGTCACCTCCCGGGCACCATAGGGAGGAGCCCATGGAAGTCTGCTGCCGTTTACATATGAAATTTAAAGGAGATTGAGGCGATCATGAATTTGTCTACAGTTTATGGAGCTAATCGCAAAATTTTAGGGGGGCTGAGAGTCATAACCTTCCGACGAGTAAAATGGCCCTGAGTAAAAATGTCCTTGCACGCCCATGGTGTTTACAGTTTTCCACAGGTCATCTCTACTCTTGTTGCAGTTTCAGGTTCCAGAAAGATCAAGTTCCAGTCTCTTTGTTGTATGTAACATGCAACATCATTTGTGAATTCCTGTAAGACCTGTTCATGTAAATAACACTGATTTAAATTTCCTTTCTTTGAACAGAAATACAGAAAATGCTCCGATTTCTAACTTGACCTCGGTT
>NW_024875444.1:0-2611 GCF_018340385.1 Cyprinus carpio
AATTCACACCCCCAGCACATAACATCATGAAAGTCCTTACTATTTCACTTCGGCACTTTAATATTTACATAAAGAAACATCAGAGTAATAATGATGTTTTGAATGTGTAGGTTTTATAAATTTAAACTGTTTAGACAGTCTTGTTTAAAGGACTTGAAATCCATTAACTAATACTGCTAATATTCAAACGTAGTTTCTGAAACATTGATAAAAATACTGCATTTTGCTGTAGTTCTGTACAAAAATTCCTTAGCACGAACCAAAAAAGAGTTTTTAAATTAAGAATGTCTCTAATTTTTAATTAATAAAAAGCTGCTAAATGTTGTTATACCATTTTGATAAAATTATTTTTGTAAATTCTCTTTTATTGTAAACTCCCATTGAATTTGTGAACTTTCCCGGCATTGAGACTGGATAGCCTAATTAGCACTGCTTCTAGCGCTAGGTTACCGCGCTAGACTTTTGGATTGCTCCCTCATGGACGAAATCTCCTCGGTTAGGTAAAACCCTACGATTTACCTATTTAAATACCCCGCATATTGATAGCGGCTAACTGATAAAATTATATACCGGAGCAGGACACATTGTAGAACGCGGAGGTAGGCTACACAGCTAAAGGCCACCTTAAGGAAAACTGTGCTATTCATCATTTAAAATATGTTATATTTTAAAATACTATATATACAAAATAATAAATACAAAAATATGTTTGTATTGATTCATTAACGGAGCAACTGATTTTGTGTGAAAATAAACAATCTGCTATTTGTCTTTATTTAAAAATCCTATAAGGTGGCAAGAGGGGCCTTCACCCAAACATCGGGAAGAGGTCGAAGACGGGGTAAAAGGCCCACAGGAGGACCAGTTATAGATACATGCTCCAAGCTAAAATATATATATATATATATTTTTTTTTTTTTTTTTTAATAATGTTGAAGTTAATACTTTGTTCAAAACATTCACTTTCTCAAGAGAGTTTGTACTCATTTTCTCAAAGTACACATTTTGAAAATATAAATTATTTTTATTCAGTCTGCATATATAGGCGCCAGTGGCATTTCACGGAATAACTTAAATTACACTTTCAGTTTTGATCGTATTATAGTAAAGACCACATCAATAGAATCTGTAAAGGGTCTACTTTTATTTTGTATATTGGCCGCTACACATTAAGGAAAACTTTGGGCATTTAAGTAAAATAAAGAAAAACAAAACAGAAAGTACGCCCCGGCAGCCTTTGGTTCGTTGATCTCTACGAAATACGCTATTAAAAATGAACTGAAACTTGTAACAAATACTCTACAAAGAGATAAGAGAGGAGATATTTCTATAGAAATCTTGATATGCTCCGTACTTCTTTGGGAACTAAGCAAGTTTTATAGACAACAAATATTAAGGCCAAAGTAATCCATAGGAAACCAACGCGATGTCCAGCCCTTTTGGCATCTCCCTTCACCAACTCTGGCGCGCACCACGCCCAATACTGATGCACGGGTCGGTTTTTTTCCGGAACTCTCAGCGGGTCCCGCTTTTATGAAAGTACTTTGGCCCGCTTCCCAACCCATCATCCCCGCAGAAATAAAGAAAGTACCTCCATACCCTACCTAACCTGACCTGGCAGGTTATGAGGCGAGCCTATTATGCCTGTATTATCAAACTGCCTGAAGCTATTTCAATTTCAGCACCGTGATTAGCACGGACTTGCGCTAAGATTAGCGACATGCTTAGCCCGATGAAGTCTCTATCCACACAAAAAGAGCGTCATTGCATCGTCTGCAGATATAAGGTTTTTCATTGCACTTTAACAAGTAATCTGAACGGCCTATATATGTGCAATATTTTAAACGAGCCCTCACTAACGGAGTTTAATGCCACAGTTACTGTTAGAATGCATCTCATTCTTGTTTCTGTGGCGGTGCGTCGAGCTCGTCATGAGGCACGCGGTCCGGAGCGCTGTATAACTGATGCATCAGTTCAATTCAACACTACCTTCAAATATATGATCTTACCTGTTTTGAATAGCCTACTTCATATTTAACGCATTTGTTTATGTCCAATATTAGTGTTAAATTGCTGTACTTTAAAATTAAATCTACTATTGATTTTCACCGCTGACTGACTTTGCAGAACATTTAGAGACTGATAACTTCCCGTGTGCAGATGCGGCAAATTTGTCACAGGACTCGCAATATGACAGTTATGTCCGACTATATACATGAACTAGCTGTTTTAATACAGTATTTTTATATTTAGTTAGTTTACCAGTATGTTTGAAAGTATATTTTTTAGATACAGGATTCCATGTCTCTTGCACACCTTGGGTATGGCTTCTTATTAGTGCGCAATTAGTTTATTAGTTTATTACTGCGCAAATAGTAACACAAAGCAGGATAAGAACAGCAGTCCCTCTGTTCCACCCATGCACGATACATTATCGTATATCATCAACTTCACGACTCCATGTACATGACGATTTGAAAATGACCATATCGCCCAACACTACAATATGTTTTTGTTGTTATTGTTTTGTTTTTAATGACCCGCCCAACACGCCCCACAAATAAAGTTACAATTTCTTTACCCCGCCCAACCCGACCCGCGGTACCCGGCA
>NW_024875445.1:0-1915 GCF_018340385.1 Cyprinus carpio
TAATGCCAGTCAAACGTTTATGCCTTATTCGAACCTTCACGATATTTGGTGAAATTGTCCCTGAAGGTGACACAACGGCATATGCTGTTACTTTATTCACATTGTGTTTTCTCAAAGTATTACAAAGGGAATGACTGTAATTTTAAAACATCTAATTGAAGAGCATCATAAGCTTGTTTAAATTTATATCCCCAAAATAATTTTTATGATACACTATGCGAGAGTATATGCCAAATTGGTCCTTTAGTAGCGTTTGGAGTATGAGATATGAAATGACACAATTCAGTCCAGCTTAAAAATTCAAAAACATAACTAAGTCCATCGCAAAGAAGCGCAAATAGCTGTTGCTTATCATTGGGAATCATTGTCCTCCTAAAGGAATTGAGTCTTGGCCTATCAAATTAAAGAATCTGACTGATGTTGAATGTTGATTTCAGAGCATTTTTTCAGATAGATGTGTCAAGTGAAGTAAGTGTCACAACTTGGGTTAAACATACACTGCAAAAAAATGATTCCGCATTTTTAGTTTTGTTCAATGTAATTTTGTAGAAAAGTTGATACAACTTGTATTTTTCTGAATTGTTCATTCAACAACATGTTAAGTTTTCACTATCTCAACTAATAGTCTGGCAAAGTTGGCTTGGCTAGAGTATAGTATTAAGCCTCAACTTAAAAAACATATGATGTGAACCATTAACGTATAAGTTCTCATTATTTATAGCAGATCCATTGAAAGCGTGTAACAGGACTGGATTCATCGGCATTCTTTGGCAGCTGGAGAGTTTGTGGAAAGCGCAGCGGCAGATTTATCTTCCATCATCATCAAAATCTGGTAAGTAAATATTGGTTCATATTTATTGAAATGACTTGTAAAAAGTACATCTATGAAGTAATCATCCATGTATTTGTTTACACTATCAGTGTTTATTAATCACGATGGTTAGTTGCTAATCAGAAGTTTGGCCCAGCTAATGTAGCCTAGCTACTTTATGAAAGTACAATACCTTTTATTTGACAGATTTTTTTATTGTTTTTATTTTTTGAAATGAAATTATTTTTCTGTAACTGTTATATAATGTAGATTTGAGTTTGTATTTAAAGATATTCAGAATTGTTTAGAATTTCTACTAAGAGAAGTGTTAAGCTGTATTTTACGAGTTAAAAGTTGTTACAAAGTAAAAATTCATGGAAATCCTTTGAGTTTGCCCTTAACATTTATTGGTGTAAGGAAAATAAAATGGATTTGTATGGAAAAACCTGGTAATTATTTGGTTGAATGATATTGCTGTGCAAGTTGAGGAAAAAATTGAGTTCAATGAACAAACGCTTTTAGTACAGATAGCTTGAAAATGTAAGTTATGCATTATTTCAGCTAATCTTTACAGAAGTCCAGGTTACTTGAAATAAGTTGTTGGGTCAACTATTTTAACTATCTCAACTAAGCTTTTAAGTGGAGACATACTCTCAGTAAGATTAAGTCAACAAAACTTAACTGTGAGTCAAAACAAAAAAAGATAACTAAAAAAAATGTAGAAGTTGGTGAACACATTTTTTTTTACAGTGTAATGACATTAAAGGGATAGTTCACCCAAAAATCAAAATATGTCATTAATGACTCACCCTCATGTCGTTCCAAACCCGTGAGACCTCCGTTCATCTTCTGAACACAGTATAAGATATTTTAGATTTAGTCCGAGAGCTTTCTGTCCCTCCATTGAGAATGTATGTACGGTATACTGTCCACGTCCAGAAAGGTAATAAAAACATCTTCAAAGTAGTCCATGTGACATCAGAGGGTCCGTTAGAATTTTTGAAGCATCGAAAATACATTTTGGTCCAAAATATCAAAAACTACGACTTTATTCAGCATTGACTTCTCTCCCGGGTCTGTTATGAGCGCGCCGTTCACAGCACA
>NW_024875446.1:0-1176 GCF_018340385.1 Cyprinus carpio
CTCTGGCCAGACATCAATTATTAAAAAGCCCTGACCGTATGTAAAGATATGTTGGTTTAGCTTGTCAGTGATAATTAAATTTATTTATTTGTTGCTGTTTTTAACCCGATTTAAAAGTGAAACTAAAAAGCGAGACTCCTCCCTCAGTCGAATTGCTCCTGTGGCGCAATTTCTCTCAGACAATAGAGATCTCAGCACGCATACACTCCTCACACAGGCCAAAAATCCATATTCAAGATGATGCCGACTTCTGTTGGTGCCATTGTATGTTATGAAAATTGAAAGTTGTCCGTCTTAATAAGAAGAATATATGTACGAGTTTGGTGTGCATAGCTAAAACTAAAGCCCCCACTTTTGACAAAAGGTGGCGCTATAGAGTGCCTCCCTCCACGCCCTTTGTACTTGCCCAGTGTCTAGCTATCATTAATACTGATATGTGTTCTGAGTTTCATTAGAGAAATTCTAAGCATGTTATCAGCCTCAAAAATCCCTGGAAAAAATATTCCAGTTTGACATGTTGCCATGGCAACACTGTATTAGATATCAATATCCCTCAACAGTTTTACATCGGCCGTGTTTTTGACATTATTCTGAGGAAGTTTGAAAACAAATTGAGTAAAAATAAAATGCTGAATTCAAAGCATTTTAGAAAATGACACTTCCAGCTGCCG
Organism: Cyprinus carpio; assembly: GCF_018340385.1. NCBI lineage: Eukaryota > Metazoa > Chordata > Actinopteri > Cypriniformes > Cyprinidae > Cyprinus > Cyprinus carpio. The sequence goes on from NW_024875446.1 coordinate 672, forward strand.
GTTGGTGGCGCTATAACTTTGACTCCTAATGGTCACATAGATGCGATCGGCATCGCCACAACGGGCAAACCGATGAAGTTTGATTAAAATCAGGAAATGTATGTGGATGTTGTGGAGCACTTCCTGTTTCTCATTTCTCACCATAATTTCAGCGCCTCGCCACGAGCAAACCGTTCGAGATATCTGGCAATCGGGTAAAAAACCTATGACAAGTATATCAAATTCCAGAGCATGCACTTTTTTATAGCTCTCAAAATAGCTGACTTCCTGTTATGGAGCCTGGTGACATGCACACAAAGCAGCCCGCATAAATGCATCTATATGTGTACTGAGTTTCATATGAATACGTGCAAGTATGTGTGAGCTATACATCAACATTTCTGACTTTGTTCCAGGGGGCGCCGTAGAGCCCCAGTGCCACTTCCGAGTCCCAGCCTCTGTGGCCTCTTAATGGCCACAGATTCTAAGGTGTGTGCAAATTTTCAAGAGTTTTTGAGTATGTTAA
>NW_024875446.1:1261-1391 GCF_018340385.1 Cyprinus carpio
TTATGACATGCAGAGTGAAAGTTGTTTGGCTTGATGAGATCTATATGTGTACCGAGTTTCATACGTCTATGTGCAAGTATGCATGATATATGGCCCTCAATATTCCAGGGGGCGCTGTAGAGCCCCTGTG
>NW_024875446.1:1675-1804 GCF_018340385.1 Cyprinus carpio
GCCAGCGGGTGGCTTTTGTAAAACAGCGAACGGCAAGATATATGCGTTTAATGTGGTAATATAAGTGAAATATGGCAAAGTCATTTATATGTGCCAATCTTCCTACTGCCAGCTGGTGGCGCTATGAAT
>NW_024875447.1:0-323 GCF_018340385.1 Cyprinus carpio
TAGAGGGGTGGGGTAGGAGGGGGGGCGGCCGCCCCCCCAGCCCCCCCTGTTCCAACGTCTATGGTGCTGGTATGAACGTGAACACCACTGTGCAGTTTGTGCCACTGCACTATGGAAACAGATTCTTTACAACAATGATTTCCCAAACCAGACATGACTGAACCCCCAGGGAATCAGAGACAGCTGCAAAGATTTAGGGGAATTTTTAAGAAATGAAAATAATAATGTCTGCATTTTTTGGCTAAGTGACTTTAAGTGACGTTAAGTAACACGTGTCTGTTTTGGTGTTGAAAATATTAATCAATAAAAAAAAAAAAAAAAAA
>NW_024875448.1:0-2790 GCF_018340385.1 Cyprinus carpio
ATTAAATATACATATATTAATATATAATAATTTAAAAGTATAAAGATAACAAAGTAAAAGCCAATAAATAACAAAAGCAATCCTTTAGCGAAGTTTGTGTGTTGCTTACCGAGATCGACATATGTCATTTTCAGGGGGTGATAAGGGGTAAAATACTAACTTTTAAAGTATTCATAATAATGGTTCTGTAGGAATTTCTGACATCAATATTCCTTCTGTTTACTTTAGCTTTGGAGAATAGGTTGTATGCATCAGTGGGGAAGATGATTGCTGTGTGTGTAGATCCATGGAGAAGTTGGCCCACATTTCTTCTCCGAAGGCTTTCTCAGCAGACTGTGGTATGCTCCAACATCCTCTGCCTCAGTGGATGGGTTGGAGAATCGCCACATTGAGGAAGCAACTAATCCAAGGTATAGAGATGTTTTGAGAATTTAAAACAATTGTTTAAAGGTGTTGCATGATGCTATTATGATTGTGACATTATTTTTTCATATGTAGTGCATTATTGTAGCTCCTCTATGCCCAGCCTCTCTCAAATGTGGTGTTTTCTATAAAGCTCCCCTCCCTTCCACCTGCTCTGATTGGTCAGCTGACCCAGTGCATTGTGATTGGCCAAACACCACAAGTGTGTGTCAGAAAATGTAATGCTCCTTACCATACCCATGAGCTACAGCTTTCAAAGTACATATAAAACAGTTAATGAGTGCATATTGCTCAGCTCTGCTTGAGCAGGCATCAGTGTCAAACAGAACACAGGGCATCCTAGTGCTGTTTTTCCACCATCATACCGGAACATTTCCTTCTTTGCTTCAACAGTTTTATTCTGTGCCGATAGATGAGCTTTTTCAATTGTAAAATTGCTTTTTTAACTGTTTTAGATACAGGAAGCAACAGCTGTTCAGGAGGCATATTGTGCCATTACAGAAGCAGCAGACAGCTTAAATATCATTGGTGCCTTAGTATATATCACACCTGACAGAAGGAACTCTCTTGTCCAGTCAGCGGCAGAGTTCTTTGTAAATGGAAGACTCTGCGAGCTGCCTTGGACCAGTAAAGTGATTTAAAGGGTTAATCTGCCCAAATGTGAATTCTGTTACTAATTATTGGTATTCACCCTCATAAGGCTTCCACATCCCAGGACTTTAGTTAACTTCCAGAACACAAATACAGATACTAACATGCTAACATTTCCACAGAGTTGTCATGATAGAACACCTTTGTGGTACAAACATACACAGTATATGAAGGTCTTACTGGTTGACCTGGGCAATTAATGACAGAATTGAAATTTTTTTGGGTGAAGTACATTTTTAAGCTTCCTTTCCTTTCTGACAAATATAACTATAATCAGTGTTACTGCCCACGCGTGTTATGTGTTGCACTTTTAACGCTCTTTCTGTCCTATTTTCTCTCTGTTCTGCCAGGGTCGGTGTTTATTGGCTGCTTCGACTGCCAATCATTTCTTGATGTTATGGATAAACCTGCCCCATTTGCTGATGCGCCAGCTGTATTTAAGGGCTTGATTTGACCGTGGTGTGGCGCGGCGCCAGGTCAGCGTACTCCTCGTGCCCAACGCCGGGCCAGTTGTTTCGGGCTATTGCCATTTGTCTCGGGGTTAACCTTCACTTTGTGCAGTCTGCTTTCAGGACGTGAGCTTTGATCTATATATAGATTTAGATAACAAGCGTCCGTGTTGGAATTTTATATCAAGCGTCAAATTAAAGTTAATCCATCCTTCATGCAACACTTAGCCATGAGCTTTTGTTTTTGGTTTTTGGTTAGATTATTAATTTGTATTATGTTAGCCTAGGTTAGTGAGTGTCACTTACCACCTTATTATTTTTGTTTGTAGATTATGATAGTTTAGGCAATAGATCATATCGCTGAAGATTTCGGTTTATTTTCACATTTTTCTTTTTTGTTAGTTTAGAGGTTAGTCGTGGGATTGGCTTATTCTGTTTATTTTGTTTATTTGGATGACACTTCTGGCTTCTTTTGTATAATGTTATTTAATACTACCTTTACACATAATTTTGGGGTACAGTTACAACTGAGTACAGCTTTTTATTAATTTAAAAGAGTTCCAATTTAAGAAGCACCTTTGAAGTCAAATATATTTGAGATGTGCATCCATTCCAAAAAATAAAATGCATTGTTCTGCGTAATGCATGTTCGTAAGTTTATTGTAGGGAAAGTACTCATTTTTAACTGTTTTATTTCAGGTTCTCTCACTTGTACACAACTTTTCATAGAAAATCATTTTTCAATGTCAGCACATCCCCTAAGCATCTAATAATTCTTTAACAGAGCACATTCTTGTAGTTCGCGGCTTTTACACATATTAAAATATTACAAAAGAAGAATGACACATTCTTTCTATAACACACACACTAATCTGCAACACTGGTTTGCCAAAACATTAGCAATTTCTGCACAACATACCTGAAACTTAATCTTCAAATCTGTAACATGGTCAATGGCATGGGAAACCGTTTCCATTTGCTGAGGAGTAAAAGGTTAATTTAAGGCTGTTCAACAGTTACAGCTGGGATTTTTTTCATTTCAGCTGTGGGCAAAGACTAATACTATGTTGAGCCAGGAGTTCATTAAAATGTTCTGGCCTGTAGAGATTGTCTCCAACCACATTGTTGATGGCTGTGCTGTCAGTTCCTATCCTTGACTCCATTCCTTCTGTCCACATCTGTGTTGGTGTTTTATTGTTTTCTGTCCGCAAAGCATGGTGATTCCATGCTTCTTTGAAGTGCTGTAGTCTAGCTTGGATCTCTGGAA
>NW_024875449.1:0-1829 GCF_018340385.1 Cyprinus carpio
AGCGTTGGAAACTACAGTTCTCCTTTTAAAACCCCGGGAAAGGGGGCAATGCAAAACACTGGGTCCTTTTACAGTTTTTTACAGATGCTAGGACACATTTCTCAATACTTAGGTCACTTTTGCTAAACTCTTCACACAGTGAGCACAACAGAAGTCTATGTGGGCTAAACTGAGGATCACCGATCATTGCTTAGGGCACAAAATGCATTCAATGACTACATCTCTCAAATTTCATGAATTCTTTTTCAGGACTCCAGACAGAATAACTGCCAAAACTCACTTATGCATGCGACAGGCCAGATTTGCACATGCTTACATACTGTTTTCAAAACTGTTAAACTGATGTTCAAAACAACAACATAATACAAAAATTGAATAAGACAGCAATTTGCTACATTTCTGTGCTAATATTTTAATGAAATATATTTTAAATCTAAAAATTAAATGCTATAAAAAACATTGTAGGTCAACACCACCAGCCACAGTTGATCCTCATTGTAGATGAACATCTGCCACAGGTGTTACTCTTCTCAATTTTCATTACAAAGGGAGACAAATGCTGAATACCTTTGTATTGTGATGTAAACATACCTGATTCATTCCAGTAACATATATTGCAGTGAATTATAAACAGAGATGTATCCTTGTTTTACACAAAGAAAACACTGTATAATGCTAAGCATGTTGTTGCGTTTTTAGGTCATTGTTTTGTGGGTGACAAAGGTATTGTTTGTCACGGCTGTCAACTCTTGCTAGTGTTCTGGAAGAATGAGTTGATTTGAGACCTGAATAAAGTGTTTTGGTAGTTGTAGTGCATCTTGGAATATGAAATTAACTGCTTTGCCAAGCTAAGAAAGTTAGTTAAGAAAGAACTGTGTGAAGAGTTTTGCAAAAGTGACCTAGAGTGATGAGAAGTATTGATGATATAGCATCTGTAAAAAACTGTAACTGAGGGCAATTATTATTAAAATTACCAGAAAAATACAAATGCCAACGAAAATGCAAAGTAGAAATAGGAAAGAAATTAAATATTCCTTCGTAGCAGCAAGTAATAATTCAAACGTCTGTCGACTAATCCCTGTAGCCAAACCAGTTCATTTGAGTGTGTATGTGTGTGTGTGTGGGTGTGGGTGTGTGTAAGTGGTGTGTGTGTGTGGTGTGTGTGTGTGTGTGTGTATGTGTGTTTTGTGTGGGTGTGTGTGTGTGTGTGTTGGGGTGTGTGTGTGTGTTTGGGGTGTGTGTGTGTGTGTGTAAATGAGTGTGTGTGTGTGTGTGTGTGTGTGTGTACAAGTGTGTGTCTGTGTGTGTGTGTATATATTGAAGTTCATTTTTAGTCTTCTTGCAGACTTTAAATTGTGAGATGAAAAGTTGCAATTACCTTTTTTTTTTTTTTTTTTTTTTTTAATCATTTTATTTCTGGGCAGAAACAGGCTTCCACAGATTTTAGACTTCACAACAATGTCTATTAAAACATTTTTTTCAATATTAACCATTATAGACAAAAATATAGGCAAACATGATAATGTAAATATAAACAAAAAGGAGTAACAAAAATAGATAAAGAAACATCAATTTTAAAACATGTTTAAATAAAGTGACGATTATTTTCAAAACTCTTAATTAGATGCAGTAACTGTGTGTAGTAGGGCGTGAGGTTGGTTTAGTGTGCTGCTTGTCTCTCAGGGCTTCCCTGGGCTGTGCTGATCATTTAGATGCGGTTTGCGCTGCATGCGGGGCCCTTACGTATCCCAAGCGCGCCTGTGTGGCCGCTCATTAAACTTCAAGGACAGCCAGTTTGTGTTAGGCTCCTGCAGAACATCGACCCCTGC
>NW_024875450.1:0-1974 GCF_018340385.1 Cyprinus carpio
CATCCTCCAGCCTGCTCTTTACAGCTGGTGGCATAGCAATAATCACAGCTTGTCTTAACAATGTTTCCATTAATGGGTCTCTTTCTGGATCCCCCTCAGTTTCTTGTTTCAACCTTTTCAGCTGTTTCTGAACATATGTGGTTTGGATTGTATCTCCCTTTTAATGATTTAGGATTCAGTCTGATCGGATACTCCGCACGCAGTGCCTGCCACACTGCTGGTCGGAATGCATCAAAAACAATCCCATCCATATTGTGAGAGTTCATTGCTCTGTTTAGAGTAGTAGTTTGAAGAATTTCATCCATCTTTGTCCCTCCTACAATTTTAGCCAGCAAAGCTTTAATGTCTCTCACAGCCAAAAGTCTGCCCATAGTTTCTTTCTCAAACACCCTGATCCACTTTCCAGCCCCCTCATGAATATCTGGAAGGCGATTGGCCAACCCCTCAAGGTCCTGTGAAGCCCAGGGGACATACTGTCCCTGCTCACCCTTGATTAAAATTGGGAGTTGTGCAGCCAGTGGTCTTGGGTAATCCCCCTTTTTCTCTGCCCTGTCTCCCATTTTCCGATTTATGGAAATAACTCTCTGCTTGATTCCTCATCCTCACTACTACTATAGAACAACTTACTCTTTCTTCTTCTCTGACCCTATTGCACCTCCCTGTATCTTTTTCCCCTGATCTCTTTGATTTTCTCTTCTGTTTCTTCTTCCACTTAGCTTGTACCCGGTCCCCAGCTTCAATTCTCCTCTTTTCTCCTCATTTTTTTTCACAATCCTTCACTCAAACTCCTGGTCTTACCTTCCTGGTTTGTTTTTCATTTTCCTAATACTGTCTGGCGCCTGGCTGTAACAATCCATATGTAAAATAATCTTCACTTTTCTTTCTGTGTTGCCCCCAGGTTTCTCACAGCTGGTCCCTCTCCCCACCACATCCATCTCTATCTGTCTCCTCCATCCCAGCGCCCCTCCCAGCCACTCCACTGTCCTGAGTGATTGGGAACTCCCCCACCTCAAAAATTAGGAGGCCCTCAGAAAAGTCAACTTTTTTCTTCTTCCTATTGGTCTTCTTATCTGCCCCTTCCTTCAGAACTTTCTCTCCCAGCCTGCCTGGAGGATCCCCCTTCTTCAACACGTCCCCGCCACCCCCTTAAACATGGCTAGCCATTTTCCCTCTTTCTCTTTCCCCCTTTTTTTTTCCCTTTTCCCCTACTGATGCTTTTTAGCCTTACAATTTCATCAGAGCTTTCCATTTCCCTCAACACAATCGCTACATCAAATGTCCATTCCCTTCGGCCATTTTGTCATCATGTGTTTTGTGTTCTCTTCTTCGCTACATTTGCCTGAGATCTTATTTATTAGCTCCTGGCCATTGTGCGGGATATGAATCCCATTATTTCCCACTGGTGTGGCTGCCATCTTTTTACTCTATATTATTACCATCATCAAAAAATCAAAATGTGTATATCCACATTTTTATAAAGTAAAATTAATTACTATTTTTTTTTTTTCCCTTCCTCTCTATTTCTAACCAACTTCTTTGTATGATTTTGACAGTCTCCCAACCCCATTTTACTTTAACAATCCCCCTTATATAAACAATTCTAATCACATTTCTTTATCTTTCCTCCTGGCTATCTCTCTTTCTCCTCGCCTACACACCATTACTTTTTAATATACAAGCTTATAATGCCTTGCTCTCACTCTCACTGTACTGGTCTCAGAGAATTTTTCTTCTCCCTTCTCTTACAAACAGACATCCAACATGCAAAAAACCTATTAAAGATCTTGATTCAAACTTATTGGATAATGGGTTTTCCTAAACTCAGTCACACTTTCTACACTCTTTATTCAGCCAGAGTGTTTATTCTTGCATTCTGTTTCCCTTTATTTAAGGGATAATCATTCATCAATTGTCCTTTTATTTTTCCAAGGCTCATCACACATTCATTCCTCTCAAGTGAAGTACCAGCTGTGT
>NW_024875451.1:0-2063 GCF_018340385.1 Cyprinus carpio
TAGGTTCTGTCTGTACCAGTTTGTAGAGATTCCATGGCTCAGGCAGTATTCTCTGAAGCCGTCTCGATAAGCAGGTGGCAGTTTACTCAGAGAGAAGCGGTCACGTGAGAACCACACATGAGCTCATACCCATTTTGACCTTCAGTGTTCTCAGCATGCCTACTAGGGATTGGACAGATAAGGCGGTGAGTCAAATGCATTGGAATCACCCATGTTAAGGGGTGGGTGTCACTCATGATTGCACCTAACCTCAGATTGCACAGAAAGCTGCCTGGGCTGGCCATACTTCTCCTGCAAAGCTTGCAAGGCTGTGGTGTATGGCTGTGGGTGGGTGCATATATGCTTTAGCCAGTTGTTGGGCACGTAGCAAATGTCAGGTGACTCAGCAACACTTGATGCTGTTTTAGCTGTCTGGCTGATGTGTGGTATGGTGACTTAGAGAGATTATCTAAGGCCATCTTCAAGCAAGGCAAAGTCACTTTCAGTGCCACTACTCATCAAACACTGGTAGTGTGGGGAGGCGAGGAAGGCAATAGGCTGCTGCCATCAGAAGTTCTGTCCCGGTTGGTGGGTATGTAACCAGAAAGCAGGAACAGGTAGAGTTGAATATGGTTGAGGGCAGATGGGTGTGTTAGATAGAGAGAGGAGTGCTCTACATGATGAGTGGTTGGAATAAGGCTGATTCTGACTCATAAGAGGGTCTGACTGCCTTGGTAATGGTGTATTATGCCCATGTGAGGTTGATGCAATTGGTGCAACAGGAGTTTAGTCTGTGAATCAAACACGACCTGTGTATGGTGTCGCAAGCTGAGGTCCGCTGCTTGTTGCACGGGCGGAATGGAGGTAGTGGTATGAGACTGGCTTGCTGCTGCAAGACATGTGACATATTCTCCTCATATGTGCTACTTGTGATCTTCCTTGGTTGATGACTGTACATGCGGACAACTGTGTAGTGTAAGCTGGAACTTTTATTGGGGCATAGTTGCTTGTAATGTCAATGGAGAGTTTTTGATGACTGATCTATGCCTGTGCCTCTGATACAGGCTGCGTTGCTTTGATCATGGATGATACGGTCAGGGAAATTGCTGAGTACAGAAACTGGACTGGGCTGGCATGAAGTCACGCGATGGTGGCACTGGTTGTGTCTGGGGATCCTTCAGGACCCATCGTCCACGACTCAAGTCTTGCTTGAGCAAAGAATTCACCGGGTTTTTTGGCCACTCTAGGTCAGTCCCTGCCTTTTTTCGCTTACGTCGTCGTTCTAAATTGGTTAGTTAGTTGCTTCCTTTGCCATGATAGCCCTCTTCCCGAACACGCTGGAGCCCCTTGTAGCTTGTGTTTGCAGTCTCTGATATTCTATTTCTGCCAACGTGTCCTCCTCTATCTGCTGAAGTAGGTTGTCATACTGCCTCTGCTTGATTCTCTCATCCACCATGGCTGCCATCTGTGGAGCTGGCTTCTGTGGGCGTTTCCAGTCTAGTAGCTTGACACCAGAAGAAGATGGAGAGCCACTGGGATTAGAATGCTCAGAGTGAAGGTGGTTTACTTTGTCTCTTGGGTCTACCACGTCTGGCTACTTCATGCTTGTTGCTGTGACCAGGATCGAGAAGGACAATTGTGAGGGTACCACTCGTCACTGTAGCAATTCTCATTCTAGCGGACAATGGACATGATTCGTTGAGAATCAGGCTGGTGATTGAATCCTTTCAAGCTTTCTTAAGTACTGGTAATCAGTGATCCATTGCATCATCTAGCTGCAGTGTCCATATTGTTTGCTGTTGCCAGGATCCGGCTCGAAGGACCAATTTGTGGCAGGGTACCACCTCTGTCAACCTTGTTAAATTTCCAGTTCTACTGGCGGACAAATATGGACATTGATTCCGGTTAGAGAATCAGGCATGGTCGATGTGAATCCTTTCAAGCTTTTCTTTAATATGAATTTTCAGGTAATCAGTGATATCCATTACAATATCATCTGAAGATGTGATGGATCAAATGGCAGTATTTGACACAGGTTATTGCGTTGTGGTCTGTGAAACAGATAAAGAATACAATATGAATAC